>NC_085930.1:53594242-53897272 GCF_028885625.2 Pongo pygmaeus | reverse complement strand
GAGTAGACATAAAGGCAGAAAAGAAGAATACAACATCTTTTCCTTAAAGACACTTATAAAACAGCAAGAGAGAGAAGATTAATATAAGTGAATACTAATCGTATTTATTTTTTGAAACTTCACACATAGACACATACAACTAAAACTTCCAAACTAAGTTACACATACATAACTGATAAAAGTTCTAAACAATCAGTATTATTGGAGTTGCCGATAACTGATGGCTAAAGTAATTATTAAACATATCATCAAGAAAATAAGATTTGATTAAATGGAAAAAGCAACATGAAATCCTGGACTTGTGTTTTCTCTCACTCTGTGGCCTTCATTACTAAGCAGAGATTTCTTTTTTGCTAGGGTCCAGCAGAGGAAGTTAGAGGGAAAATACTTCTTTCTCTTCTCCTCTGCTTGTTTCTTCTCCCTTCTGTAGGTGGTTCAAGGGAAGGTCACATCTTCTTGCCTCCCCTACATGTTAACTTTGATGAGCCTCATTTAACTTAAAGTTGTCTCAAACTGTTTTGCCATCAAAGATGGAGGCAGTAAAGGCACTCTCAACCCTAAACTTTCTTATTTCACTGAATTTCTATTGACTGGAAAGAACAGATATAAAAATAATAGCTAAAATAAAGCCAAAGTAAATCAGTACTATTAAAGAAGTATATTTATTGTTTAGAAAAGCAAGCATGTAAAACCAACTTGTTATCAGAGATCAGGTCTCATATAGTGCATTACTGAGTAGCTAGCATTTGATCTAACTTGATAGATAAATATTCAATTTCTATTTATTAGATTCTACCCCTCTCTTTTCTCAAAAAAAGGGAGGGGGGCTCAGAGGGCTTACTGAAAAAAAAAAAAACAAATATAATACAACTAATCCAAAAAGAATTTTAAGAGATAGAAACAGAATTTTAAACATAAAATGCTAGCTAGTTTTATCAACTCAGTGGCTGAGACTGAGTTTCTTGATAACATGAAAGAAGAAGGAAATCCAAAAAACTGGATAACAATATGGAAAAAAGGAAATGCAGCAGTTCTTAAGAAATTAAAAAATTTTCCTCAGGCCAAACTCTGAGGGATTTCTTTGTGAAAGATTACTTAAGAATTATTGACATAATGAAAGAAAAATTTTACAGTTAATGTGAAAGTAAAATTCATATATTTGTTTCTAAAAATAACCTTGGATTTCCAAAACAAAACTCAATTCATCAATGGCTATTTATGAAGAAGCTAGTTAAATTGTCTAAATAGTTTTACAGGGGCTAAAGACCTAACAGAATTTTGATATACAGAAGAGGAAAGAAGGCAGTTCATGATGAGAAGTTAGAAGGAGCAAAGGCTCAGAGATAAGCAATAAGTGTTATATATGGAAGATAGTGAGTAAGATGTCTGAAATGTGGGGAATGTATAGAAGGATGTTAAAAATTTAACTAAAGAGGAATGATAGCACTAGGACCTTAAATCTCAAGTCAAGCAATATGGACTTTGTATTGTTGACAATTGAGAGCTATTCAAAGGTTCTGTTGTAGAGAATTCCATAATCTGTTTTAAAATGATAATCTTGTTAATGAAGGATATATTGAAGAGGTAAGACATCAAAGGAAAAGTGGTTGTGATTAGTTAAAATGCTCTTATAGTGATCCAGGCAAAAGATAACAACTTACACTAGGACATTGGAAGTGGGAATTAGAAAAGAGGAAATAAATGAGACAATATAAAATCAGAATCAGAAAGGCTGCAGAAACTGATTGCATATACAACATGATGATGGAAGAGACAAATATTACTTTGAGGGGTCTAAACTGAATTAACTAAACCAGACTTAAAAACCAGAAGAAAACATAGAAGGAGGTTTAGATATTTAAATACAAATTCAATGCCAATGGGATATGTTGCTGGATTTATCTAATATATTGTTAGATATTTAGATCTAGAGTTCAAGAAGGAGGTAAAGGCTACATTTATATGGATGTTCTTTTTTTAGCATAAAGGTAATATTTGAAATAAGAGAGAATATAAACATTAGAAAGTATAAATTGGAGAGAGAAGAAATGAGGGTAAAGACATAATATCCTGAAGAATATCAATAATGTAAAGGAGAGCTAAGGGAAAAATCAGTTATGGAAAAAGGGTGCATGATAAATGAGGTGGAAAGACACAGACAAGTGAATAAATTATTTTAAGGAGGAGAAACTGAGGTAAAGCCACAGGTTTAGTGAGGAATTTAAAGGCTAGGATGAGGTCACTGTGTGTAGTAATGAAGAGCTCATTGGTGACTTATGAAAAACCATTTCAGGTAAGTATTAAGCTGCTTTCTAGATATGAGAGGTAAAGTGCTGAGGAGAGGCTGAAAAGTTTGGTAGTAAAATGAAGTATTTAACTATCTCTATTAAAACAATAGAGCATATAATGACGCATTAAAATAGATAAAGATGACAGATTTATATACATATATCAGATGTCAATAACTTCTAGGTATAAATTACATATATTTGTACTAACTCACTTAGGCAGCTGCTAATCTTTATTTTAAAATTTCACTGAAATTTTACTCTCTTTTTAAGGCTCAAAACGTTTCTTCCATACTTTTTAAGGCCATAGGAAAGCTAGATGATTCAGCATTTTCCTTTGGGTTTCCTTTTGAGCTGGTTATTCTAATTCCAACTGGCTAAATATTCCCATGGTGTTTGTATTCTTATTTAGCTGCTAGTGTTGAGAGAGGGAGGAGAGGGAGCACTATCCATCCCCATCTTTATGATTTGTATAACAAAAGGAAAATCCTAGCTTAGCTCCCTAAGACCATCTTTTCTTATGATTCAAGATGCTGAAGAATTTGATTATAAAGAACATAACTGCATGATATTACTTACCAGATTATTTTTCACCAATCATGAAAAAAATTACCCAGCTGCCATTTTATTTTATTTCTAAACTTTTTTACCACTATGAGAACACTGATAACGAATTGTGCAGCTTATGAAATAGGTGAAGGCTTATATCTTTAAGCACCGAAACTTAAAAAATTAACTGTTATGAGGGGGATGGGAGAGAACATGTAAAGTATTCTAGGGTGACTACAGGTTCATTTGGAGACTTTTTTTATCCCTCCAATGATAAAATGAGGAAGTGTTCTAAAATAAATGTGTGTGTGTGTTTCATTTTCTAATTATTTCAGTGCTGCTTTAAATTATTTGGCACTCTTCCTATATAAGATTAGGTTTTACTGGACATAAATTTTTGACATATATTTTCCCCCTATCTCTTCCTACTCCCACCATTTTCAAATTGAATTAATAGCACAGATGATCACCTTTGTTTCTACAGGTACAAAAGGTAATTTCCCTTTTAATCTGTTGCCCCCAGTTTTACCATCTTCTTATTAGCCTCTCCTGAATGGAAAAATAATTAATGGCCCGGAATTAATATTTGAACAACTGAAGTGTCAACTGGGAGATTATTTCTTGATGAATAGGAGTTTGTTGCTTCCCCTAAATACAAACTTAATCAAGTCTCAATTACATACAATAAAACTTACTTCAAGATCTTGTCATTTAATAAGTGTCACTTATTAAGATCTCATCACTTATTAAGTATTACTATTTACAAAATTTTTCTTTATTCTAAGAAGGCAAGTATTAGAAGACAAGACCTTTCAAACTGACTTGAACTTCTTGCCACTGAAAAGGAATTTTCTAAGGAAGGTGTGAATAGTGTCTTTAGAGACCTTAAGGACAATGAGGCACAACGTAGCATGGAGCCTAGAGAAAGGAAAAGCAGTTGAGACAAAGTTGGGGATATAGTACAGGCGACAGGCACCCAAGTATATAAGATTGACAAGCCAGGATCTATTAACAAATGCAAAGTATATAAGATTCCACAAGAGGGCCCCGAAATAGGCAGTCAAGGCAGAATTTCCTCTTCAGAGAAAAATCTAGAGATAGAACTTACACAAATACTAAAAGACAGTGTGAAGCACTGGGTCAGAATCAGGCAACTTCCCAAGGCTAAACATATTGGTAAAGTGCAAAGCTTAAAAGTAGTAAACAGGCATAACGTCACAATACTCTTTCAAACATTTCGGTAGAAATCACTTACCTCATCATAATAAACTCTCAGTTCTGCTCTTTTAGATTTCAAGTCCCAGAATACTACAGTACCATTTTCATAACCTATTAGCAGCTGGAAAACATTAGAACAATCATTTTCTTAATTCTAGCATTAATTTTAACTTGCTTCAAATAAAGTTTAATGTTAATAAAGTAAAATCATACCACATAACACAACCTTATTTAGAATAAATTTTTCTAGAACTTGAATATAGGTTTTCTACATTTAAAAAATGGCAAACTCTGCTTCAATATGAACACTTACCAGTAAACCACCTAATTTCAAAAAGGAAATAAGGAGGAATATAAATATATATGACATGATATAAAATAAGTATGAAAATTGGAAGAAAAGAAAAATGGGATAGAAAATGAAGATGAAATAAAACATGAAATGGGATAAGATTAATGAACTATGTATATGCCATTCAGTCCTATGCACTTGAGAAATGTGGCTTCAAATTTGGCTTCAAATTTCTTCTACCAAATCCCATTTTCTCTTTGACCGAATTCAATATTTTAAACTGATGTTTTATGAACCCTCTGAAGATTATAAAGTTATTCTAGAGATTCACATCATTAAAAAGATTAATATTTATTTTAAAATCAATAAATAAGATAATTAATAAAATATTATTTCTTTAAAATAGAAGAATTTTAGAACATATCGTGATTATAATATGATCATCTTTAAGACTCAGTCATTAAGCTAAACAATGCTAGCCATACTGATAACTTTTGCTGTTAAATGATTCTCAATTATTATTTGTATCCTTCCTATTTTATTGTTACCAATGACAGAAAATTTAACCTATCATTGGTTAGGGAAAAAAAATAAGACGAAGGATAAAAATAGCCAATGTTAAAATAATGATATATTTCTGACAGATTTGCCTTAAGATGATTTCCTTGAAATACATTAGTAGTATTCCTCTGATGAAAA
This sequence comes from Pongo pygmaeus, assembly GCF_028885625.2. Lineage (NCBI taxonomy): Eukaryota > Metazoa > Chordata > Mammalia > Primates > Hominidae > Pongo > Pongo pygmaeus. The sequence continues at coordinate 53,892,226 of NC_085930.1, read as the reverse complement.
TTCTTATACACTGCATAAAGATGTATCAATAACTTCAAAAAACCATTGGTAAGAACAGAAAATATAGTGGTGGTTATAACCTAAGCCTGCAGAGCATCCTGAGACCTTATCACTTATCTCGACATCTTACAATGAGACACAAAAAATAACAAAAATAAACCAGCTAGTAGTTTTCGCAGTACAAACACAAAAGGTTTCAAATATCAGTTCATTAAAGCAATATACATTTATTTTTGAAGCTATAACAAAAATGCTTGGTTATTAAACCACACACAATAAATGTTAAAATTGACAAAAAATTGAGCTTTTTACATGTTAACGTGAAGTAAATGGCATATATGACTTGCTAAGTGAAAATGTCAAAACTAAATACATATTTGAGTAATATTTCTTAAAATAAAATTGATATGACTGTACTAAGTGTACTAAGATATATTTTAACTTCAGATTGATTTTTTTTACATACAAGAGAAAATGATGAATAATGAAACCAATTTCTTTCCTTTTTTTTTGAGACAGAGGACAGAGTCTTACTCTGTCACCCAGGGTGGAGTGCAGTGGCACAATCTCTGCTCACTGCAACCTCCGCCTCCTGGGTTCAAGAGATTCTGTGCCTCAGCCTCCTGAATAGCTGGGATTACAGGCATCTGCCACCACACCTGGCTAATTTTTGTATTTTTAGTAGAGATGGGGTTTCACCATGTTGGCCAGGCTGGTTTCGAACTCCTGACCTCAGGTGATCTGCCCCCTTGGCCTCCCGAAGTGCTGGGATTACAGGCATGAGCCACCATGCCCAGCCAATAAAACCAGTTTTATTGAGTGTATGAGACTCTTGGCAAGGAGATATTGGCAAGGAGGTTCATTAGCCTAAAAAGTTTGGAAAATATAACTTAAGCAATAAAATAAATAATATAATCTTTCTAAATTTGAGCCCCAAGATTTAATAAAATAATATCCTAAAACACTATTATATTTTATTAAAGTAAATATCTGAAAGACAAAAGTTGCTTTGCTTATAAAATATTGCTAGCAATAGGCCCAGTAAATCACAAAATATAACATACTGAATCTCAAAAACACCATAAACTGTTGAGATAAGTATACAAGATTATGATTTAGAAAACATGATATTAGAATCAGTTACAGAATTAGAAAAGAGAAAAGCATCCCCCTGACATGCAGGAGACATTAGACAAGGCCACTCTGTGACCATGAGGAACCAAGACAAAAATAAGAGCACTCTGCAATAATATTTGACCACACCAAAACAGGAACAATGCCCAAACCACAAATTATATATACATATTTTTTAAACAGAAAATGTCTCTCACAATAGAAGCAAGTACCATAAAGGCAAAGAAGTAGGGTTACTTCTTCACCATGATATCATTAGAACCTACACTAGTGTCTGAAAAAAAATAGGTATTTGGTGAATAACAAATTAATTGTTAAATGCCAAAAAATCAAAATTGTAGATATTATATTCTAACCACAGTAAAATAAAATTAGAAGTCATGACAAAAATATTTTGAAAACTAAAAAATATATCTGTAGGTAATTAATAAGCAAAGAAGAAATCATAATGAAATATATAAAATAGAACTGAACAAAAATGCCTCACAAGACACAGATGAATCTTAAGAGGAAATTTTATGGTTTTGTAAATATGTATGTAGAGAAGAAAAACTGAAAATGTTTTAATGATATAAGCATTTGACTTTGAAAAGTAAAGAAAAAAGTAAATCTCAGGAAGCAGAAGAAAAAATAATGAGCCACCTTATTCAAGAGCAAAGGATACCACCTTTTATTTATTCAAGTATACGTTTATATCTTTTAGGAAGTTTGAAAGTTTTCCACATATTGATTTTCTTGCTAATTTTATACCTAGTTATTTTAACTTTCTTATTGCTATTTTATATGGGTTCTTCTCTTCATTACCTTTTCTAATAGGGTATTATTTCTATAGTTAGATTTTAGTATACATCTTTCTAAATTATTTTGTTTGTATTCATTTTAAGGTTGATTCTCTTTGCCATTCCAGATATATTATCATATAATCTAAAATAGAGACTACTTTATTTTTTTCCAATTTGTATGTCTCTAATTGTTTGTATCTATCTAACTGCTTTGCTAAAAATCACCCTAGAGTATTAAAAATAGTAGAGAGGCTGAGCATCCTTGCCTTCTTCCTGACTTTGGTGGCTATGCCTCTAGTGTTTCCCCATTAAATAAGATCCTGAATTCTGGGGAGGGAGGGAGGGAGAGGGCATAGAAAGAGAGAGAGAGAGACATTTAAAGAAGTATAAATTGATTTATATGTTATACATTTCTTTTATTAGGAATAGGTTTTTAATTTTAAAATAAATATTTTTGTTGAAATATATATAATGTACACAGATTATAGATGTATATTTAATGAATTATGATGAAGTAAACAAACCCATGAAACTACAATCCACATTAAAGAATACAATAGAAAGACAAGTAATACAAGAAAAACAATACAAGCCATTCAGAAGCCTATTTCGTACTCTTACCTAGTTAATATTCCCACTCTCTTCTCTAAAAATAACCACTATCCTGACTTCTAACACTATAGGGTACTGTTACCTGTTTTGAATTAGACAGGTAGAATTATACAATACATATTGCTCTCTTTCTTGCTTCTATTTCTATTATATTTGTAGCATTAGTTAATTTAATTTCATTATTAAAATAGTATTTCATTGTTTGGCTATGGCACTACCACAAATTAATTTATTCATTTTACAGTTGATGTAATAATACTGCCATGAACAACCTTGTACATATCTTTTGGTAAATACATATATGCATTTCTGTTAAATGTATATTGATCCATAGGATATTAGTATGTTTAACTTTAATAGATACTGCCAAGCAGTTTTCCAAAGTGGTTATACCAACCACTGCATGTTTTCATTCTCACAAAATGTATATGAGTTCCAATTCCTTCTCATCTAATGACCAATATTGTGAATAGCTGTACAATGTTAAATTAAAGGAATAAATCATAGCCATCTTTGTCTCATTTCTCATTTCAGGAGGAAAATTTATATTAATTCATCATTAAGGAGGATGTTTTCATAGCTTTGGGAAAATTAACAAAGTTCATATTAATGAAATTCCTTTCTTTCCCTAGTGTACCAAGAGATTTTTATAATGAAGAGAAGGTAAATTTTATTAAATGCTGCTTATTAGCTATTTTTATTACCATATATTTTTCTCCTTATTTCTGTGAATTGCATTGACTGATTCTGACAAGTTAAACCAAATGTACTACTAGGGGGAGCATAAATTGGTTGTGATTTTTTGTGCCTTCTCTTTCATTCTTGATCAGACTTGCCAGAGATGCATCAATTTTGTTAGTATTTTCAAAGAACTGCTTTTGCTAATGTACTAAATTTTTGTTTTCTGTTCTTTTGATTTCCACTCTCATCTTTTGAATTAGGGTTCTCCGAAAAATTAGAACCAATAGATGTTTTTCTATGTATAGAAAAAGATATTTATTATGAGGAATTGGCTCACGTGATTATGAAGGCTGACAAGTCCCAAGATCTGCAGGGTGAGTTGGCAAGCGGGAGATCCAGGAGAGCTGATGGTGTGCCAGTCTGAGTCTGAAGACCTGAGAACCAGGAGAACCAATGGTATAGTTCCAGGCTGAAGGTCAGCAGGCTCAAGAACCAGGAAGAGCCGATGTTCCAGTTAGAGTCCAAAGGCAAGAAAAAGCTGATGTCTCAGTTCAAAAGCAGTCAGGCAGGAAGAATTCTCTCTTACTTGAAAGAGGGTTAGCCTTTTTGTTCTATTCAGGCCTTCAGCTGATTGATGAGACCCACTCACATTAAGAATGGCAATCTGCTTTACTGTCTACAGATTTAAATATTCATCTCAACCAAAACATCCTCACCTAAACCTTTAGAATGATGTTTGACCAATATTTGGTCACCTCAAGGCCCAGTCAAGTTGACACACAAAATTAACCATTATATCTTTATTGTTATCTTTCTACTACTTTCTTTGGGTTTAATGCACTGTTTATCTAGCTTACTGGGTTGGATATTAAGATCACTGATTTTCAGCTTTTCTTCGCTTTTTAATAAATGCAATATAAACTATAAATTTTCCTGGAGGCACAGCTTTAGCTACATTCCACAAGTTTTTGATATGTCATGTTGTTATTGCAATTTTGTTTAAAATATATTCTAATTTTTTAATCCTCTGAAATTTATTGGCATGTTTTTTGGTTCAGCAAATATACAACTTTGGTAACTACTCTATAAGCACTTGAAAATAATGTGTGGTCTGCTAGTACTATATACATAATGTATTATATGTGTCAACTTGGTTAAGTTGTTAATCGTGTGGTTTTAGTTTTCTTTATCCACACTAATTATTTCTTTGCTTGTTTTCTCAGTGACTGGAAGAGGTTTGTTAAAATCTCCAACTACAATTGTAGATTTAAGTATTTTTCATTTTAGTTCTGTCCAATTTTTAAAATTTTTTTAGTTCTATCAAATTATACATACACACACATCATGATTCCATGCAAAATGAAAACACAATTCAGATAAGCACGTTTTAGTTAACATGGTACCATGCAAAGTAAGCACTACCTGTATACTATAAATCTATGTCATCACTAGGCATATACAAATTTAGGATTATTACATCTTCTGCTGAATTAACCAATTTCTATTATAAAATATCCTTAAAAAGGTTTTTGCCTTAAAGTCTATATCCTCTGATATTAGTATGGTTACACAAGTTTTCTTTGGTTATGGTTTACATACTATATCCTTTTGCAGTTTTGCATTAAACTTTTCTACATCTGTAAGTTGAAAGTGTATCTCTTGTAACAGCATATTGTTGTTTTAGCAGTTTGCAAATTATTGTCTGGTAATTAGCCTATTTAGTCAGTTTACATTTAATATAATTGCTGACATATTTTAGAACAAAGCTACCTACTTATCTTGTATTTGTCCCATTTGTTTAATGTGTCCTCCCTTTTTTTGGGAAGGGAGTTGGTTAGTAATTTTTTCTTATCCTAATTTTCCACTCTATTAACTTATCCATTATACATACATTTATTATTCTTTTAGTGTTACCCACCAGAATAAAAATTTTTCATGACTTATCAAATTATAATGTAAATTAGTACTTGTGCTACTTTCTGGAAATTATAAGGACTGTATTAGGGTTCTCCAGAGAAACAGAATCAATAGGATATATATATCTGTATAGATATATAAGAAGGAATTTATTATGCAAATTGGTTCATGTAATTATGCAGGATTAGAAGTTCCACAATATGCTCTCTATAAGCTGACGAAGTAGGAAAACTGGGATTGTAATTTAGTCTGTGTTTGAAGGCCTGAGAACCAGAGAAGTGGGAGAGGCCTGGTTAAGAAGAGTCTGAAGTCCTGAGAACCTTGAGCTGATATTCAAAAGCAGGAAAGGATAGATGTCCCAGTTCCAGTAGAGAGAGCAAATTCATCTTTCGTGTTTTTTGTTCTATCCTAACCTCAATAAACTGGATAATGTCTACTCACATTGGTGAGGGCAGATATTCTTCACTCAGTCTACTAATTCAAATGGTCATTTATTCTGGAAACACTTTCACAGACATACTAAAAATAATGTTTTACCAACTCTCTGAGTATTCCTTAATCCAGTCAGCTTGATGTGTAAAATTAACCATCATAAAGACATTGGCAATTAAATTTAGTGAACGTCATCCCAACTTGTATCATAATTCTCAATATATTACACTCCAAGAAGTCATTATTATTTTTATAAAATATTTCCTTAGTTTAATGCATGTTTGTGGTTCTTTATTCTTTTCTTCATCTCTGTTCTTATATAATAGATCATTTTCATTTTCTTAAACAAGTCTTTTAGGTTTTTCCTCAGTGAAGATTTGATGTTGATGAATTGCTGCAAATTTTGTTCGCTGAAAATAATTTGATGACATGTTTTAAATTATATTTTTGTAGAGTATAGAATTCTGCCAGTGGAAGGACTGATCTGATTATCAAAATTGGAAATACAATGGGTGCTAAATTTTATTCAAAGACTTTTTCAGCATCAATAAAGATAATCATTTGTTCTTAGACCTATTAGCGATATAAATTATATTGATGGATTTTGTAATAGTACCTATCCTTGCATCCCTGGAGTAAAACACCACTAGTCATAATGAATTATTTTTTAATGTGCTGGTGGGATTCTGTCTCCTAATATTTTATTTAAGCTTTTTCCATTAATATTTTATTTTATTGTAGTAAGAACACTGAACATGAGATCTACCCTATTAACAAATTTATAAATATATAGTACATTACTGTTGACTCTAGATACAATGTTGCACAGCAGATTTCTAAAGTTTATACATCAATCAAGCTTGCTTGACTGAAACTTTAAGTTCACTGATTAGTATCTCTGCATTTCAACCTCCCCCAGCCCATCAGCCACCATTACACTCTTTGATTCTATATATATGACTATTTTAGATACCTGATATAAGTTGAATGGTGAAGAATTTGTCTTTCTATGACTGGTCATTTCACTTCACATAATATCCTCCAGGTTTATCCATGTTGTCACATATTGTAAAATTTCCTTATTTATTAAGGCTGAAAAGTATTCCATTGTAGAAATACCATGTGTATTATAGCTACACGAGAGGATACTCTTCCGCCCTAATAACGGCTGGGTAACCACATGTTGTTTATTCATCTGCCAATGGCCATTTAGGCCATTTCCACATATTGGCTATTGCCAAAAGTATTATGATTTATTTCTCTTTGAGATCTTGATTTCAATTCTTTTGTATAAATATCCAGAAGGGGGACTGCTGTATTATACAGGTAGTTTCATTTTTAATTTTTTGAGGAACCTCCACACTGCTTTCCATAGTGGTTGAAGCATTTTGCAGTCCCACCATACAAGTGTTCCAATATCTTCACATCCTTATCAAAAGGTGTCTTTTGGTTTAAAATACATATACATAATAATGATCCTAGTATCTATTCTTGGTTTTGATTTGCATTTCTCTAATGATTAATAACATTAAGCACTTTTCCATATACCTGATCTTAGGCATTCTTTGTGTGTGTGGTTACCGTAGGACTTACATAAAATCTAATGCTCTGTTTTAAGCTGATAATACCTTAAGTTCAATAGTATACCAAAACTCTACACTGAAACTTCTCTTCCCCTGACACATACTTTATAGTATAGACATTGGAGAAATGTCTATTTAAGACCTAAGCCCATTTTAAAATCGGGTTACTAGATTTTTTTTTTTTTTTTTTTTTTTTTTTTTTTTTTTTTTTTTTTACTATTGAATTGTATGAGTTTCTTATGTATTTTGCAGATTAACCCTTTACAGATACATGGCTTGCAAAAATTTTCTCCTATTCTCTACATTGTGTTTTCACGCTGTTGATTGTTTCTTTTGCTATACAGAAGCTTTTTAGTTTGACCTTGTCCTACATGTTTATTTTTGTTTTCATTGTAGTTACTTTCAGTGTCATGTTTATAGAGCCATGACATTGTCAAAACCAGCGTCATGAAGCTTTTCTTCTATGTTTTTTCTACATATTTCAGAGTTTAAGGTCTTATGTTTATTTCAGAGTTTAAGGTCTTATGTTTAAGTCTTTAATCCATTTTGAATTGATGTTTTTAGTAAGATGTATGCAAAAGGTCTAATTACATTCTTATACATGTGGATATCCAGTTTTCTCAATACCACTTGTTTAAAATATCCTTTCTACACTGTGTATTCTTGGCACCCTTGTCAAAGATCAGTTGACCACATATGTGTGGATTATTTCTGGGCTCTCTATTCTGTTCCATTGGTCTATATGTCTGTTTTTATGCAATTGTCATACTATATTAATTATTGTAGCCTTGTAATTTAGCTTAAAATCAGAAAGTGTTATTATTATGTGTTGAACAATCCTTGCACTTCAGAGATAGATCCCACTTGATCATGATGCATGATTATTTTAATGTGCTCTTGGATTCAGTTTGCCAGTATTTTGTTGAGGATTTTTGCATCTATTTCATCATGAATATTCACCTACAGTTTTATTTTCTTGTGATATATTGGTCTAGTTTTGGTGTCAGGGTAACGCTGATGACAATGTTTTCCCCTCTTCAAGTTTTTTTTTTTTTTAATTTGAGGACTGATGTTAATTCTTCAAATTTTTGGTAGAATTCACTAGTGAAGCCATCCTGAGCTTTTCCTCGCTAAGAGGTTTTTCATTACTAATTCAATCTCTATACTAGTTCTTAGACTTTCTATTTCTTCATGGTTTGTCTTGGCCGGTTTTATGTTTCTAAGAATTTACTCAATCCTTCTAGATTATACAGTTTGTTGGTATATAACTGTTCTTATTAGTCTCTTATGATCCTTATTTCTGTGGCATCAGTTGTAAATCTCTCCTTTCATTTCTGATTTTATTTACTTGAATTTTAAATCTTTTTTACTTAGTGTAGCTGAGTTTGTCAATTTTGTTGATCTTTTCAAATAATAACTCTCAGTTTTGTTGATTTTCTTTTTTATCCATTTCATTTATTTCTGCTCTAATCTTTATTTCCTTCCTTCCGCTACATTTGTGCTTAGTTTGCTCTTCCTTTTCTAGTTCCTTGAGGTAAAGTTGTAAGTTTGCAGGTCTTTCTTATTTTTTAATGTAAGCATTTATTGCTAGAACTTCCCTCTTAGTATTGCTTTTGCCGCATCCCATAATTTTTGATAGAGTGTGTTTTCATTTTTGTTTGTCTCAAGATATTTTCTAATTTCTTTTTTGATTTCTTATTGAGGCAATGGTTGTTTAGGGATGTATTGTTTAATTTCTATATATTTGTACATTTTGGAGTTTTCTTCCACTATTGATTTCTAGTTTTATTACATTGTGGTCAGAAAGGATACTTGGTATCATTTCAATCTTCTTAAATGTATTAAGGTTTGTTTCATGGCCTAACATGTTATCTATTCTGGAGAATATTCCATGTGTGCTTGAGAAAAATGTATATCTTTCTGCTGTTGGGTGGAAAGTTCTGTATATATGTTAAGTCCATTTGGTCTGTAGTGTTATTGAAGCCCTCTGATTCCTTTTAATATATCTGAATAATCTGTCTATTATTGAAAGCAGAGTACTGAAGTCTCTTACTATCATTGCATTACTATCTATTTCTCCCTTCAGTTCTGACAATATTTGCCTTATATATTTAGGTGCTCTGATATCAGATGTGTATATATTTATAATCATTATTTTCTTCTTGGTGGATAGACCTTTTTATTGTCCTTCTTTGTCTCATGATAATTTTTGACTTAAAGTCTATGGTGTCTGCAATAATAATAGACATCCCTCCACACTTTTGTTTACTATTTGCATAAATTATCATTTGCATGAAACATCTTTTTCAGTCTTTATATATCCTTAAATGGAAAGGGAGTTTACTGTAGACAGCATATGGTTGGGTCTTGTTTTTTATTTTTTATTTTTCTAAATCAATTCAGATACTTTGTATCTTTTGATTGGGGAGATCAATTCATTAACATTTAAAATAATTATTGACAGGGAATGATTTGCCATTTTGTTAGTTGTTTTCTGTTTGTCTTATAACTCTTTTGTCTGTCTTTTCCTCTCTTACTGTCTTCCTTTATGTTTTTTATTGATATGCTTTGATTTCTTTTTATTTTGTGTAACTTCTTAGGCATTCTTTGTGTGTGTGGTTACCTTAGGACTTGCATAAAATCTAATGCTCTATTTTAAGCAATAACACCTTAAGTTCAATAGTATACCAAAACTCTACACTTAAACTTCTCTTCCCCTGACACATACTTTATAGTATTGTTGTCATAATTTTCATCTACTTATATGGTGTATCTTCTAACATAATTTTCAGTTATAGTTATTTTTAATAATTGTGTCCTTTGAATTACTTTACTGCAATTACTTTTGCACTGTCCTAATAGAATTAAGTGATGTACCCATCATCATCTCATGCTACAGTATTCTGAATTTGTTTGTATATTTACCCTTATCAATAAGTTTTACATTTTTTTTTTTTTTTTGAGACAGAGTTTCACTCTTGTTGACCAAGCTGGAGTGCAATGGCACAATCTCAGCTCACTGCAACCTCTGCCTCCCGGGTTCAAGCGATTCTCCTGCCTCAGCCTCCCGAATAGCTGGGATTACAGGCATGTGCCACCACCCCAAGCTAATTTTGTATTTTTAGTAGAGACAGGGTTTCTCTGTGTTGGTCAGGCTAGTCTCAAACTCCCAATCTCAGGTGATCTGCCCGGCTTGGCCTCACAAGTGCTGGGATTACAGGTGTGAAACACCATGCCTGGCCTAAGTTTCACACTTCCTTCTGCTATTGCATTGCTGTTTAACATACTTTTCTTTCAATTTCGGTATTTTTTCAGTCTTTAAAAAGTTTATTTCTTTTATATTGACAGATAACATTGTATGTTTTTATCACACATAACACAGTATTTTGAAATATATATACATTGTGGAATGGTTAAACTTATAGTTAACAAAAGCATTACCTCACATAGTTATCATTTTGTGATAAGATCACATAACATCTACGCTCTATATTCTTCAACAGTGCAATATATCATTAACTATAATCACCTTGTAATACATTAGATCTCTTAAAATTTATTCCTGCTACATAACTGTAATTATGTTATTCTTTGACCAACATGTCCTCATCCATTCCTCCTCATTAACCACCTCAGCAGCCGATAAGTACCTTTCCTCTCTCTACTTCAATGTAATCAATTTTTTAAAATTCCACATATGAGTGAGATGATATGGAATTTATCTTTCTGTTTCTGGCTTATTTCCCTTAACGTAGGGTCCTCCAGGTTCATCCATGTTGTCCCAGATGAGAAGATTTCATCATTTTATATGGCTGAATAGTATTCCATCGTGAATATATACCATATTTTCTTTATCTATTTATCCAATGATGGATAATTACATTGATTCCATATCTTGGCCATTGTTAATAATGTTGTGATGAACATGGGAATGCAGATATCTCTTGGATATATTGACTGCAATTCATTTAGTTATATACCCAGTAGTGGTATTGCTGAATCATATGGTATTTCTATTTTTAATTTGAGGAATCTCCATACTATTTTCTACAATGGTTATACCAATTTACATTACCCTTTCTCCATATCTTCACCAGTACTTATTATCTTTTGTCTTTTTGATAATGGCAATTCTAAATGCGGTGAGGTGATAGCTCACCGTGGTTTTGATTTGCATTTCCCTGATGATGAGCGATGTTGAGCATTTCACTATATACTTGTTGGCCATTTATAATATGTCTTCTTTTGAAAAATGTCTATTGTCATTCATAGTTTGAGGAATTACACTTAATTATTTAATTTATTTTAATTTTTTAACATAGTGAGAAATGAGTGTTTCATGTCATTCTTCCACATGTGCATATACATGTCTATTTTGTCCATTTTTTGATTGGGTTGTTTGGTTTTTTATGGTGAGTTGTTTGAGTCCCTTATACTCTTGAATGTATAGTTGACAAATATTTTCTCTCATTCTGTAGGTGATCTTTTTTTCCCAACTCTTTTATTGTCACTTTCAGCATAAGTGATGGTTTGTCCAACATACTTTGAAGTCTGCTTATAGTAATAACTGTTCTGCTACTAAGTATGGTTTCCTTTGCATTGTCCTCCCTCTTCAAGTTTCATACATTTGAGAATTAATCCTGACTGGTTGCAAAAGAATATGTAACATTTTCTTTTGAGACTAAATGATGGTGATGAGGTTAATGTTCTCACTGCCTTTGAATTACCGTTTTGATTCAGAACTCGGAATAAAAATAGAATTTATATCCTCCAGGTAAGTAGATATTTATTATATCTGTTCTTATAGTGTGATTGTTAAGAGCATTGACTCTGAGCCACATTGCCTAGGTTTGAACACTAATTCTGATACTTACAAGCAACACGATCTTGGGTAAGTTAATTCATATTCCGCCTTAATTTTTTCATGTGTAATAGTACCCCTCTCATAGAGTTTTTTAAAATTTGACATGTGTCATTCTTTTTCTTTTTAGTTGACATATAATAATTGTACATGTTTATGAGAAAGAGTGCTTTTTTACATTTGAACAATGTGTAATGACCAAATCACAATAATTAGCATATCTATCACCTTAAATATTCATAATTAATTTGTGTTATGAACATTCAAAATCTTCTTCAGCTTTTATAAATATACACTAAATAATTGTTAATCATATTCAACCTATAGTGCTACAGAATGCTAAAACTCATTCCTTCCATATAGATGTAATTTTGTATCCATTAACCAACTTCTCCCTTTCTTCCCCTTGCCTTCTACTCTTCCTAGTTTCTAATAACCACAATGCTACTTTAATTCTGTGAGCTCAATTTTTGTTTAACCCTCCAATATGAGTAAGAACATATTTATTTTTCTATAACTAACATTTCACTTGTAGATTGTCTTTTCACTCTGTTGTTTCCTTTGCTATGCAAACATTTTTGTGTGTGATATAATCTCATTTGTCTATTTTAACTTTTGTTGCCTGTGCTCTTGAGTTCTTATTCAAAAAACTCCTTGCCCATACCCATGTCATAAAGCATTTCCCCTATGTTTTCTTCCAGTAGGTTCACAGTTTGAGGAATTACACTTAATTATTTAATCTATTTTAATTTTTTCATATAGTGAGAAATGAGTGTCTTATGTCATTCTTCCACATGTGCATATACAGTTTTCCCAATATTATTTATTAAGGAGACTTTCCTTTCTTTATTGCATATTTTTGGCACATTTGTCAAAAATCAATTGGCTGTATATGTGTGGATGTTTATTTTGGGCTCTCTAATATGTTCCATCAGCCTATGTGTCTGTTTTTATGCCAGCACCATGCTGTTTTGGTTACTATAGCATTGTGATATACTTTGAAGTCAGGTAATGTGATGCCTTCAGCTTTGTTCTTTTTGGTCAAGACTGCTTTGGTTATTTAGAGTCTCTTGTGGTTCCATACAAACTTTGTGATGTTTTTTCTATTTCTGTGAAGAATGATATTGGTATTTTGATAGAAATTGTATTGAATCTATAGATCACACTGAGTGGTAAAAATATTTTAACTATATTAATTATCCTAATCCTTGAATATGGGATAGCTTTCCATTTATGTGTCTTCAATTCTCTTATCAATGTTTTATAATTTCCAATGTAGAGATCTTTCACCTCCTTAAATTTATTTCCAGTTTTTTTAGTGGATATGGTAAACAGAATTGTTTATTTCTTTCACAAATAATTTACTATTAGCATACACATATACTACTGACTTTTGCATGTTGATTTTATAACCTGCAACTTAACTCACTTACAAATTCTAAAAGCCTTTTAGTGGAGTATTTAGGGATTTCTATGTATAAAATCATGTCATCAGCAAAAAGGGACAATTTAACTTCCTCCTATCAAATTTAGATGCCTTATATTTCTTTCACTTGCCTAGTTGCTCTGGTCAGGACTTCCAGTACTGTGTTGTATAGGACTGCCAAGAGTGGACATCCTTACCTTGTTCCAGATGTCAGAAAAAAAGTTTTTAACTTTTTCCCATTCAGTATGATGTTAGCTGTGGCTCTGTCAATTGTGGCCCTTATTGGGTTGAGGTACAATCCTTCTATATAATTTACTGAAAATGTAAATCATAAAGGAATGTTGACTTTTGTCATATGCCTTTTCTCCATGTATTAAAATGACCATATGGTTTTTGTCCTTCATTCTGTTAATATGATGTATTATGTTTATTGATTTGAATATGTTGAACCATCTTTGTATTCCTGCAATAAATCTCACTTGGTCATAATGAATGATCTTTTTAATGTGCTGTTGAATTTGGTTGAGTATTTTGTTAAACATTTTGCATCTACGTTCAACAGGAATATTTGCCTGCAGTTTTCTTTTTTATTATGTCCTTACCTGGTTTTGGTATCCAGGTATTTATCTATTTCTTCTAGGCTTTCCAGTCTGTTGGCATAAAATTGTTCACAAGAGTCTGCCAATCTTTTGAATTTCTGTGGTATCAGATGTAACTTTTTTTCATCTCTGATTTTATTTATTTGGTCTTCATTCTTTTTTCTTAGTCTAGCTAAAAGTTTGCCAATTTTGTTTATATTTTTAAAAAACCAACACTTTTTTTATTCTTTTCAACTTTTATTTTAGGTTTAAGGGGTACGTGTGCAGATTTGGTACATGGGGAAATTGCATGTTATCAGGGTTTGGTGTACAAATAGTTTTGTCACCCAGGTAATTAGCATAATACTTGATAGGTAGTTTTTCAATCCTCACCCTCCTCCCACCCTCCCCCCTAAAATAGGCAGCAGTGTCTACTGTTCCCTTCTTTGTGTCTGTGTGTACACAATGTTTAGCTCCCATTTATAAGGAGCACATGGAGTATTTGGTTTTCTGTTCCTGTGTTAATTTGGTTAGAATAATGGCCCCCAGCTCCCTCCATGTGCTGCAAAGGCCATGACCTCATTTTTTAAAATAGCTATGTAGTATTCCATGGTGTATATGTAGCACATTTTCTTCATCCAGTCCACCATTGATGGGCACTTAGGTTGATTCCATGTCTCTGCTATTGTGAATAGTACTGCAATGAACATACACATGCATGTGTCTTTATGGTAGAACAATTTATAATTTCTTTGGCTATATACCCAGCAGTGAGACTGCTGGATCAAATGGTAGCTCTGCTTTCAGTTCTTTGGAAAACCTCTAGATCGCTTTCCACAATGGCTTAACTAATTTACATTCCCACCAGCAGTGTATAAGTGTTACCTATTCTCTCCAACCTTGCTGGCATCTGTTATTTTTAAAAAATTGTAGTGATAGCCATTCTCACTGATGTGAGATGGTATCTTATTGTAGTTTTGATTTGGGTCTCCCTAATGATTAGTGATATTAAGCACTGCAACTAAGGTTTATTCTAGTCTCAAGGCTGCTGAAGTAGGCAAGAAGTGATGTGGGTTGGATTCTGAGTTTGCTTTGCTGGGGCCCATGGGTTCCTAATTGACACCAGGGCAGGTCTAGAGGCTCTGCCTGTGCATACCAGTCTAGAGTCAGGAGCTGTGGTGGGGAGGGATCTGCCAGATGTTGAGTTTTACTGTGGTGGGCACTATACTGGGTTCTACAGCAAAACTCTATGCTTGTACTTTCCTTCGCCAAGCAAATGATTTTTCTCTCTGTGCTGTGCTGCCTGGTATTGGAAAAAGGGAGACATGAGTTATCCTCTGGCTGCTGAACTTATACCCAAAGTCCACTGCTACTAAGATGAGCATGGCACCAGGGCATGCCTAAAGCCCACAGCAGCTATAACCTGCCTGCCACTGAGGTTTATCCAGGGACTAAGGGCACTGTAGTTGGCCAGCGGTGATGCAGGCCAGAACTCAAGTTCATTCCACCACGGCCATGGGTTCCTGTCTGGCACCTGAACATGCTAAGGCCTTCAGTAGCTATAGCCCGCCTGTCACTGAGGATTACTGGGGGCTTGAGGCCACTGTAGTTAACCAGAGGTAATGCAGACTGGAACTTCAGCCCATTGGATGGTGTTGTGGATTTTCATGACACCAGGGTGGTCTAGAGCAGGGGGTCCCCAAATCCTGGCCACAGTACCAGTCTGTGGCCTGTTAGGAACCAGATCACATAGCAGGAGGTGAATGGCAGGTAAGCAAGTGAAGAGTCATCTGTATTTACAGCTGATCCCCGTCACTCGCATTACCACCAGAGCTCCACCTCCTGTCAGATCAGCTGCAGCATTAGATTCTCATTGGATTCTGAACCCTATTGTAAAGTACACATGCAAGGGATCTAGGTTGCATGCTCCTTATGAGAATCTAATTCCTGACGATCTGTCATTAATCTAATTCCTGATGATCCATCACCCCCAGATGGGACCGTATAGTTGCAGGAAAACAAGCTTAGCACTCCCACTGATTCTACATTATGGTGAGTTGTATGGGGTGACTATCACTGATGAGTCTTACTTCACCATTGCTATGGTTTGAATGTCTCCTCACAGGCAACCTACAGAATGGGAGAAAATTTTTGCAATCTACTCATCTGACAAAGGGCTAATATCCAGAATCTACAAAGAACTCAAACAAACTTACAAGAAAAGAAAACAAACAACACCATCAAAAAGTGGGCAAAGGATATGAACAGATACTTCTCAAAAGAAGACATTTATGCAGCCAACAGACTATGAAAAAATGCTCATCATTACTGGCCATCAGAGAAATGCAAATCAAAACCACAATGAGATACCATCTCATGCCAGTTAGAATGGCGATAATTAAAAAGTCAGGAAACAACAGGTGCTGGAGAAGATGTGGAGAAACAGGAACACTTTTACACTGTTGGTGGGACTGCAAACTAGTTCAACCATTGTGGAAGACAGCGTGGAGATTCCTCAGGGATCTAGAACTAGAAATACCATTTGACCCAGCCATCCCATTACTGGGTATATACCCAAAGGATTATAAATCATGCTGCTATAAAGGCACATGCACATGTATGTTTATTGCGGCACTATTCACAATAGCAAAGACTTGGAACCAACCCAAATGTCCATCAATGATAGACTGGATTAAGAAAATGTGGCACATATACACTGTGGAATACTATGCAGTCATAAAAAAGGATGAGTTCATGTCCTTTGTAAGGATATGGATGAAGCTGGAAACCATCATTCTCAGCAAACTATCACAAGAACAAAAAACCAAACACCACACGTTCTCACTCATAGGCGGGAATTGAACAATGAGAACACTTGGACACAGGAAGGGGAACATCACACACCAGGGCCTGTTATGGGATGGGGGAAGCAGGGAGGGAAAGCATTAGGAGATATACCTAATGTAAATGACGAGTTAATGGGTGCAGCACACCAACATGGCACATGTATACATATGTAACAAACTTACACATTGTACACATGTAACCTAGAACTTAAAGTATAATTTAAAAAAAAAAAGAAATTTAATCTCCAATGTAGCAGTATTGACAAGTGGGGCCTTTAAGAGGTAACTCAATCATGCAAGCTCTGTCCTAATGAATGAATTAATGGGTTAATGAATTAATGAAGCATCATGGGAGGAGAACTAGTGGCTGTATAAGAGAAGAAAGACCTGAGCTAGGATATTAGCACACTCTGCTCCCTTACCATTTGATGCCCTGCACCACCTCGGGACACCAGAGTCCCTACCAGCAAGAAGGTTCTCACCAAATGCCTTCCCTAGACCTCAGACTCCCCAGCCTTCATAAATGTAATAAATAAATTCCTTTTCTTTATGAATTTCTCAGTTTTAAGCATTCTATTACAATCAACAGAAAAATGAACTAAGAGAGCTGATATGGTTTGGCTCTGTGTCCCCACCTAAATCTCATCTCAAATTGTAATCACCATGTGTCAAGGTTGGGAACTGGTGGCAGGTGACTGGATCATGTAATCCCTTGTTGTTCTCTTGATAATGAGGGAGTTCTCATGAGATCTGATGGTTCTAAAGTGTGGCATTTCCCCTTTGCTCGCTCTCTCACCTGTCGCCATGTAAGACATGCCTTGCTTCCTCTTTGCCTTGCGCCATGATTGTAAGTTTCTTAAGGCCTCCCCAGCCATGCAGAACTGTGAGTCAATTAAACCTCTTTTGCTTATAAATTACCCAGTCTCAGATAGTATCTTCCTAGCAGTGTGAGAATGGACTAATACAACAGCCATCTTGCTCCCTTTTGCTTCAACTTGAAGAACTCTTTAGCATTTCTTGCAAGTCAGATCTAGTGGTGGTAAACTTCCTGAGCTTTTGTTTGTCTGGGAAAGGTTTTATCTCTCTTACATTTTTGAAGGACAGTTTCATTGAGTGTACTATTCTTGATGGACAGTAATTTTTTTCTTTTAGGATGTGAATATATTATACCATTCCTTTCTGTCCTGCAATTTTTCTGCTAAAAACTGTGGATTATCTTATAAAGATTCCCTTGTATGTGACAATCCACTTTTTCTTGCTGCTTTAAAAATCCTTTCTTTGTCCTTGACTTCTGACAATCTGATAATAACATATCTGAACGTAGATTTCTTTGGGTTCATTTTATTTGGTATTCCTTGGGCTTCCTGGGTTTGGATATCTACATTCCCCAGATTTGGGAGGCTTTCAATCATTACATCTTTTTTCTTTTTCATAAAATCAGGGTCTTGTCATGTTGTCCAGGCTGGTCTCTAACTCTTGGGCTTAAGCAATCCTCTCACATCAGCCTCTCAAACTGCAGGGAATACAGGCATAAGCCACCATACCTAGCTCTCATCGTTTGTTTAAATAAGCCTTCTGGTCCTTGATATGCTTCTTCTCATTATGGATCTTCTATAATACACATAGTGGCCCACTTTAATTGTACCCCGTAAGTCCCATAAGCCATCTTCCCTGTTCTTCATTCTGTTTTCCTTTTGCTTTTCTGTCTGAATTATTTCTAGTTACCTATCTTTGGGTTCAATGATCCTTTCTTCTACTTTATCTAGTCTGCTATTGACCCCTATAGTGATTTTTTTTTCAGTTCTATTATTGTGTTCTTCAGCTCCATGCCTTCTGTTTAGTACTTTTAAATATCTTCTCTTTGCTGAAAATTCTAGTTTTGTTCATGAATTGCATTATTGACCTCAGTGAGTCTCTTTTTGAGAGTTATTTTAATTCTCTATCAGGTAAGTCATATAAATCTATTTCATTAGGGTTGGTTTCCATTATCTTATTCTTTGTTTAAAAATTGTTTGCCTGATTCTTCATTTTCCTTGACTCTTTATGTTGCTTTCTGCACTTTAGGCAAAGCAGGCATCTCTCTCAGTCTTCCTGAAATGTCCTCAAAGAGAAGTCCCCCACCAATTGGCCTACACAGAGATTCTGAGGACTTCTATCTACTCTTTCCTTTCCCATGGAGATACAGGCATCTGTGGTCTTTATCTTCTCACTCTGTGCTGACCCCAGTGGGGTAGCTATGGCATCTACCAGCTCAAGCCACCACCTTGTTTCTTCCCAGGCAGCTAGATGTTCCAGACCCATCAGAGCTTCAGGACTGGTGAGATGTGTGCTAGTGTTTTTGGCACCCCCAAAGAAGTTGGGGCACTGGATGCACAGATCCACTCTTTTCAACCTAAGGGGTAAGCTGAGAGCTGGGATTTTTCATCTGTCCTCTGTGCTAAGCAGCAGGGCAGGGAGGGTCAAAAGTGTTTATCAGCGCAATTTGCTGCCTCCATTCTTGTCTAGGCAGGTAGGCTGTTTCAGAGCTGTCAGTGCTCTAAGACTGGCAAGATAGAAGCCAATTCTCTGGGGAGCCCCTTTGGAAAAATTGAGGTGCTAAACATATGAACAAAGTTCTTACCTCCCTTAGGTGAAGCTGCAACCCAGGAAATCTCTCCTCGACCATATGGCACTGCACCAGGAGCAAGGTTTCTGGTAAGAAGGCATCCTGAATCTCCTTACTGGTGTTAATGAATCTGGTTTCATGTTATCCTGGGGTTTAGAAACTTTTCAATTACTTTGTCATTTCTCACAAAGGGAATTTATATGTGAATTGTAGCTGAATCTGTGTGTTTGTGAGAATGAAAGCCCAGGCTTCCTATTCTGCCACTTTGCTGATATCACTCCTTTTCCATTGATATTAATACATCCAATAAATCCAGTTTTCTTTTTATGCAACTTTTATTAGGTTTAGTTATCACTCTTATAATTGCTTCATAAAAACAATTTGAATTTTTTTCTTTTTTGAAACTATACTCAGAACAGGGGTTGGTAAACTTTTTCTGTAATAGACCAAACAGTACATATTTTAGGCTTTCTAGACTACACAATCTCCAATAAAACTTTATTTAAAATAATAACAGGCAGGCCATATTTGTCCCACTGGCCATAGTTTGGCAATCTCTTTTTAAGAACAGTCTATGTAGCATTGGTATTATCTAATATTTGAAAAATTTGTAAAATTCCATTATAAAGTCATTTGTCTTGTACTTTTGGGTGGGAGTAATAATTTAATAACTTTCTCATTTTCTTAAACTTTCTGTCTCCATTGGTATCACTGTTAATAATTTCCCTATGGGATTACCCATTTTATGTAGGCTTTTATATCTACCTGCTTAGAGCTCTGTAAAATGATTTAACTCAAAAGTTTAAAAATGTCCTTAGTTTTAGTATGATTTCCTCTTGTTTCATGTATTATCCTGTGTAACTTTGTTTTCTCCATGTTTTTCTTGATTAGGTTGGATGTTGGTTTGCATATTTTGTTTATGTTCTATTCAAAGAACTAGCATGTTGATTAATTTATAACATAGCTTACAATCAGAACTAACTGAAGTTCTGCTCTTATCTCTTTATGTCTGTTATGCTTCCTTTTGCTTTATTTTCTTGATCTTTTTTCTAGCTTTCTGTTTCATATTAGATTTATGTATTTTAATTTATAATTCTATTGATATATGATTTAAAGACTACAAAATGTTTTGGTAATTATTTTCATTATATGCCATAGATTCTGATATATATATCACTATTTTGATGTTTATATGTTCACCTATTTTGATTTGTATTTTCTACTTGATCTAATAGTTGTTTAATGAAGAGTTTTAACATTTTCAAGTGGAAGAAAATTTTTCTGAATTTTAAATTATTGTGTCATTATTCATATGAAATGCATAATACAGTATACTGCAATTGGCTCTACCCACTGTGATGATTTTCTTTACCAGGGTCATTCAGGGTTAGCCCTTAGTAGAGATGTAATTGAGCAACAGTCTGTAACCAGCTAATGGCAACCAATCTTCTCACTTGTCTATGAAGTAGGCATAACTTCTTTTCTCCTCTGTCAATTGGTTTTAGGTATTTCCCTCCAATCCCATGAGATTATATATGTAGGTCGAGAGGGAGGCATTTTTGCAACAGATGGAATTCTGGGCTCGGTGTACATCTAATTCACTAACAGCTCTTGAAAACTCAAGGCTAACATCCTAAATATACCATGTCTCCCACCCAATTTTATGACTCAGTGAATATAATATGTAACTCATAATGGACAGCACAGGTAACATAGTCATTCGGCGTTCCATGGTTCAGTCTCTACAAGGGCCCAGGAGCATGTCAGGAGTTGCTTTGAAAATGGATAGTAACTGCTATGACTCCTCTAGAGGGATTTCCAATAGAACATTTTATCTACCAGGTGCATTAAGTTCTATCAGATCTATAAAATCATACATCCCAAGTAGTACAGTAGCTTGCAAAGCATCTTTGACTTAGGGGACAAACACTACCAGCTTTTTCTCTAGGCTTTCACTCAAAACTGGCGGACTTTTGGGTGATATAAAAATTAGTTGATTCAGTAATTTCAAGGACATTATAAACTATGATTCAAATCCAAAAGCCCCATCAAGTGATGTGACACTTTCTTAGGGAAAGTAAAATTGCTTATGCTTTAATTTAGAGGAGATGCTCTGTATGCCGCAGACCCTAAGACCCTCAAAATCTTCATATCTGGCACAGGCCCCTGGATCTTTGTGGTATTTTCTTCCCACCCTCTGAAACATGAATCTTATGAGTTATAAAGGTACTCACCAAGTCTGCTCACCAGATCCAGTTAGCATTACATAGGCAAAAAAGTGAATTGGTATACTTTCTAAAGAATGTCCAGACAATCAAGATTCCTGAGAATTATATTATGACTGAGAGCAGGAAAAATAACATAGTCCTGGAGAAAGATTTTGAATTTATACTGCAGTCCTTTCTTTCATTCCCCTCTGTTGATGAATATGGGGTCCATCCCACATCCATGTGAAAAAAAGATTTCACTAAATATATAATTGTATATTAGGTACCATAGGTTGTGTTGATCTATACCCATAAAATCTAGGCAGCTGTGATTGGGACTGTCACCTGGTTATTTTTATAGCGATGTACTATTACCAACCTCAATCTATTTTGTTTTTTTGCAAAACCTACACAATGGAACTCAACAATATGTATTGGTGACCACTACCATTATGTCATTCAAGTCTAATTGTGCTAATCTCTGCAGTTCCTTCAGAGATGCTATATTGCTTCTGATTACAATACTGGCAGAGGAAGACAGTTTCAGGAGATTCCATTTTCCTTTCCCACTGTGTGCCTCTAATTACAGGGTAAGCAAACCAATATAAGTATTATTCCAGCTACTAAGCATATCTGTCAAGTTATACATTTGGAGAAAATAACTGGGTATGTCTGCATACCCACTAGATCTACTGTGAGATTAGACTTGGGCCAAAACTCCGTCTATCAACTGGGTATTTAATTCCGTATGTCTTGCCTCTAACTGGAGGACCATAATTGCTTTTTTTAAATTTCCCAGTATTAATGTCTGCTCTGACCCTATATCTAACAGTCCTGAAAACTAAACAGTTACTCCTGCAAATGATCACAGATGTTTCTATAATTACTATATGTACTTATTATAGCATTTCAGGATTCTTTTTCAGTGACAACTAGCTCCTTTTTTAATCAATAGATTCTGAATCTGCAAACTGACTTATATTTGAAAACCTGATGAGATATTGTGATTTTCCATTTTGAGGGTGACTGTCAAAAATTAAACTGCTTTTAATTTTTTTCTGATCATGCAAGGCAAACAACATTCCAGTCAGCTTCCCACCTTATTTTGCTCCTACAAACATCATGATATATTAGCCATTACCATAGATTCCTGCATTGCCACTCCAGCCTTGCTGCTTATTATGGTAATTAAGCCCATATTGCCAGATGGTTAAATTTTGTGACCTGGCTTATACAATCCATGAATATTATGGAACCTGGCTCTCTTCCATCAACTCCTACTGTCAACAAGGGCCTTAAAAGGGACAACCACTACCAAGCTTCTCAAATATGCTAATATTTTCCTTTCTAGGGCATTTCTTATTAGGTTAAGTGAAGACAGTCTCCTCAGAAGCCTCCTAAGGAACACAGTCAAAAGGTGAGTTGCCGGAACAAACATAATACATTCGTTTTAACATTATCATCCCCCGATCCCTTCTTTAATACCATACCAAAAGACTCTGATATCTCTACTTTATTTACTATATGACTTTTTTTTAGTCTAGGCTTCAAGGGGCCATCCCAGCAAATTACTAATAGGACCATATCCAAGTGTCCCTGCCAAAGCACTAAATCCAAAATCATAAGTAACTGCCCCCATAAAAATAAAGTCTCCTCTATGCAGCCCCCAAGTTCAAGTCCTTAAAAACCACTCTAAACACATTTCATTGGTGAATGACAGTATTAGTCATCTCCTCAATTCCTTTGGTAGGTATTCTATTTCTTTCAAGTATAGTTTATTTATTCCTGGAGGAAGATTTATGCTTCTGTGTTAGGCTGTGCTGAGATCTGATATCTGATTCTGGTTGTTTGCCTGGATGTAATGATACTGGAGGTGGTCTTGTGGGGAAAAACATCATCATACGAGGAAATTATTTTAGGTGAAGTCATTACACAGTCACCCAGAAAAGGGAAACTGTTCTCCTCCAGAAATGGTGAAAGAGGTACTTCTGCTGACCAGAAGTGTTTCAGGAAATTGGGGGTTGCTGGGGTTTACAATATTCTCAGGCTTGTCCATGCAAATTTTTCCATCCCAGGTTAATAGTTGAATAGTGCTCTCAAAAATTCATGTGCACCCAGAACCTCAGAATGTGACTTTATTCAGAAATAGAATCTTTGCAGATGTAATTAGTTAAGGATTTCAAGAGGAAATCATTCTGGATTTAGGGTGGGCCCTAAATCCCATCCTAGGCCCACCCTAAATCCAATGACTGCTGTTGTTATCAAAAGAGGAGAAGACATAGAGAAGATCATGTGAAATGGAAAATGAAGGCAGAGATTGGTGTTATACTGCCACAAGTCAAGGAACATCAGGAGCCACCTAAGCTGGAAAAGGCAAGGAAGAAGTCTCCTCTAGAGTCTTCAGAGGGAGCGCAGCCTAACTGATACTTTAGTTTTAGACTTCTGGTTGTTAGAACTAGGAAAAAATAAACTTCTTTGTTTTAAGTCACCCACATTGTGGTCATATGTTATGGCAGCCATAGGAAACTAATATACAAAGGTCATACTCTTTCCTTATCAGGGCTCTGATTTTAACAAATGAGACCTACCAAAGTTATGTATTTGGTCTCCTTATAAGCAGCTCCTGGGCCTATTTTTAGCACAGTCTTCCCTAGAGCTACATGAGGTAAGAGTTCCTTTAAATATACCTTAGAGGACTTCTGGGATTTGGTAAATCAGTAATTAAGTGTTCTGAGATGATGTAGGAAGAATAAAGGACTCCCAAAGACATCCACACTCTAATCCTTGGAATCTGTCAATATGTTCCTTACATAACAACAACAACAAAAAAAAAGATTTTATAAAAGTGAAGAACGTTTCCCAGTTGTGGTGAGAAAGAGGCACAATTGTGGAAGAAGAGTCAGAGAGATACTATGCTGTTGGATTTGAAGATAGACAAAGGGGCTGCAAGCCAAGGAATTTTGCAGCCTCTGAAAAAGGCAAGAAATCAGATTATCTTCTAGAATTACTAAAAAGGAATGCAACCCTGCTGATACCTTGATTTTTGCCCAGTGAGACCTGTGTTGAACTTCTGGCCTACAGAACTGAAAGATAATAAATTGTTTTGTTTTAAGCCATTGAATTTATGATAATTTATTTTGACAATGGGAAACTAATACAAGTGCCCTCAAAGGAAGTTATTTTATTTCATCATCATTATGTAATTATCATTACCCCATATCAATTAAACACCATGACTACTTGATCTCCCTTTGTCTTATCTTTCTAGCAGAGAAAAATTAGTCCCTAATCACAGAAGAACACTTTTAAAGTAACTGTGATGTCACTGCATGGAAGAGTTTAATTCATTTCACCTGGTACCTTCAACAGGTTTGCTGATTTTAGACAGGAGACAACCTAACTTCAAAAATCCAATACTGAGGGTTTACAAACTAGAACAGGAGTTGGCAAACTTTTTATGTAAAGGCCAGATAGTGAACATTTTAGGCTTTGCAGCCCAACTGCTCAGCTTTACTCTTACAGCAAGAAAGCAGCCACAGACATATGTTAATGAATGAGCATGGCTGTGTTCAATAAAACATTTTGAGAAAACAGGCAGCATGCCAGATTTGGTTTGTGGCTGTAGTTTCCAGTCCCTTATCTAGAATAATTGTAGTAACTGTTATCTTAACCAGGAGTGTGTACAAAAAAAGCCTGAGGCAGGGTTTAGTCCCACTGTTTAAGGGAGGAGTGCAATCTCAGGGTTGCAATAATAAAAGAAAGATGATTCATTATCACACTAACTACTATTTCATGGGGAGAAGCAGAAGAGACATCACTGGTCAGGTGTAGCATGGTCTTGCAAGAAATCTCCAAAAGTTTATGTGAGAAAACTATGTCTCAAATTAGCCAAATAATAAGGAGGAAGAGAGGAAGAATTTATTACGTGTCTCTTGCCTAACATTGGTCAAGGTTTTCTCCATGGGAGGTTAACACCCCCTCTCAGAATTGTGTCATTTGACCCCTTTGGTGTGTGTTAGGGAAGCCAGATTGAATGCCTTATGTTGTAGCACATCTTCTGAATCCAGAATTAATGAAAGGAGCCAGAGACCTGGAAATAGCTCAATTAATTTTGCCAAACATGAAGTGAAGCAAACAGTCCTTGTTTGGGAGATCATTTGTTTGGGAGACAAGAGAAGCGAAGAGAATTCAAGCAGATTCAGTCAATGCTGTACCAAATCAATACAGGCATCTCTCAGCTCAAGAGTACCCTTTTGTATTCGATAGACCAATGCACAGTTTCTTTATAAATGATATATTGGGGGAAAGATGGCCTATTTTCTGATTCTATGACATTATCTTGATTTTTTTTTTTTTTTTTTTGAGATGGAGTCTTGCTCTGTTGCCCAGGCTAGAATGCAGTGGCATAATGTCAGCTCACTGCAACCTCCACCTCCTGGGTTCAAGCAATTCTCTTGCCTCAGCTTCCAAGTAGCTGGGACTACAGGCGCATGCCACCACGCCAGGCTAATTTTTTGTGTGTTTTTGGTACAGACAGGGTTCCACCATGTTGGCCAGGCTGGTCTTGAACTCCTGACCTCAGGTGATCCGCCCACCTCGGCCTCCCAAAGTGCTGGAATTACAGGCGTGAGCCATCATGCCCAACCATATTATCTTGATTTTGTAGGAACCTTAACTTTAGCAGTTTGTTCCTTCTTGCACTTCACCAATTAGCTTCCAAGGGAAGCTTTCCCCTTCCAAGTTGAATTTATCCCAGAAATACAAATATGTTTAAAGTTAGAAAATCTATTAACATAATTCAACAAATTAACAAGTTAAGAAATAATAATCTTGATACATGTAGAAAGCATTCAATAAAATTTGACACTATTCATAATTTTAAACTCTTAGAATATTGGAAATAGGTGGAATGTTTTTAACTTCATAAAAGCAATCAAAGATCTGCAACAACCGTTTTACTTAATGCTGAAATCGTGGAGGCATTTCCTTTGAAGTTGGAAACAAAAAAAAGTTCCCACTAAAACAATTTTTACTCAACACTGCACTGGGGTCCTAGTCAATAAAACAAAAAAGATATATATAACCATAAATATTGGAAAGGAAGAAAATTTGTCTATATTTTCTGTTTTTATAAATAGAATATTCCAGAGAATCTAAGGACAGCTATTAAAAACAAAACATTCAATGATGCAACTGAATACAAAATATTAAAAAATCAATAATATTTGATAATCTAAAGATAATCAATTATGAAACTTATTTTAAGAAGATTAAGTCACAAGTCACAAGAGCAATAAACTCTATAAGGTACTTATTATCGAATTAAGCTAGCAGAAGATATAAAAGACTTTTATAAAAAATTTATAGTTATACAGCAAAACAAATGAAAGCCAAAGTAAAGATATTTATAGATGGAACACCCATATCTTAACATGTAAATTTTCTATAAGTTATACATTCAAATTTCAAACAAAATCCCAATTGAGAATCACATTGAGCTTGATAAGCTGATTCCAAAATTCATATACTAGAAGAATGAGTCAGAAATAGCCAAGATAATTTAGAAAAAGAAAAGGGACCAGCTTACCAGATATCAAGACATTTTGTAAGTTATTATAATTAATAAAGTATGTCATTAGTATAATAGTAGATAAATAATTCAGCAAAAGGTTAAGCCCAGGAAACCTACCCAAATATTGGAACTTGATATGTGAGTGAGGTGTATAAATCAATGGAAAATAGATTCACTATACAATAAATGAATTATTTACATGTGCAAATAAAAGTCTACTGCATGAAACCATCATAAAATAAATTACGTGAAGATTAAAATCTAATTGTGAAATGCAAGGTCTTAAAACCAATAGAAAAAAATAGAATTGTATTTTCTCTCTGGTAGGGAAATATTTACTGAATAAGAAACAAAAAGCGAGAATCACATGAAAAGACTGATAAAACTGCATATATTAAAATAAAAAAAAACTTCTGTGACAAAAGACTATTGATGGAAAAACTGATATACAAGAAGTAAAGTGATTTATTCAAGATTATATGCTAATAAATGCTAGAGCCACAACTCAAACCTATAGTTTTCTGATGCCAATATTCATTTATTTTGCAGTCCTTTTAATTTGTAATTAAACAATTGCCACATTATATTCTTTCATAAAAATTTGAACAACACAAATAAAATAAGAATATCTTTGACCATTTTCCCCAATTCCAATCTTTAGTGTTCTCCCAGATTTGTCTATATTCTTTCAGGCTTTTTTTTTCTTAGGCATTTGAATATGCAAGTACAAATATAAAGGCAATGTTCAAGTGGTTTTATACCTTACTGTTCTGCAACTTTTCTTTTAAAAAATGTGTCTTAAAGAACTTTCCATATCAACACAGCATTCCACAGTATGAATATATCAGCATTCATTTATTCAATATTCTATTAAGAGACATTTAGACTATTTTAATAGTTTGCACCATTAGTCACATAAACAATATAGATATCGGAAATGAATTTTCTAGGTCATAACAAATTCTAAAAATGAATATATGTTTTAAATGTTGATAATGCTTAATTGCTCATCCTGGTATATATACATATATTTAGATGGCTATTTCCCAGTGCTTTTTCCATTCTCTGATATTTTAAATTAATAATTTTAGTGTTTAACATTTTGTCAGTATGATGTTGACAAATTGTATATTGTATTTCCCTAATTACTAGTGAGACTGTTTCCTCCTCACTGCCAAATCCTTCTCTCTAGAAGTAAGAGGCAATGACATCAACTTTTAAAATCATCTTTTTTGGTAGACTTATTTTCATATGTCTAAATATGTTTATATTGATATTTTCTGATTTAGTCATTAGATATTATATATTGATTTCTTACTACAAGATGAGGATTTAGTACAAGTTCTTTATATATTTTACGTGTTCATTATTTGTGACATGTAGGAAATATTACCTCCCACTTTGTTGGCTATCTCTTATTATGAGAGTCTTCTTATAGCATATGCCCTAAAGTTTTTAGATTTTGCCCGAGTGTCCCTACTCCACAGTAACTAACAACCCTATCCTACAAGCATCTTTGAATACTTTCTGAGTTGTGATTTTAATGTTTATTAAACATTGGTTCTTTATGTATCTATGAGGCAGAGATCTTATTATTCTTTTCAAAGTGAAGAACCAATTATCCAGTACCATTTATTCAATAGCTGATTATGTCCTCAGACATCTTCTTTAAAATATATAACATTTTTCCAAATACCTGAACTATTTGGGGATTTATCTATTTAGATACACTGGTCTTCTTGTGTACCCCTGTACCAATATAACACTGTATTTCTTTTTCAAAAATGTCATGGCTATTCATATACATTTTCTTTTCTTAATAAATTTTAAAATCACCTTTTGAATTCTTAAAAAATAAACTCTGATGGCACCTGATTGGAATTACATTGTACTTGTGGATCAATTTGAAGGGATCCAATTTTATTCCTTGGGTGGGTGGACTTGCCTTTCAGGTTCGATTTTTGATAGGCTAATTCAGTTTCTATCCTTTAAAAATAAAGAACCAAACCTATATACTAAATAATTTATTAATATTAATTAATTATTAAAAATATCTAATTTTCATGTTTTCAACTGTTTCCTCACCATCAAAGGCAAATTATGAAATAATCAAAGTGAATAAGAATTATTTCTGTAATCTGATAACATTTTATCTATTAGTACATGTTAATGAAATCAAGATTGGCTAATTTATGTTATTTAATATTGGTCATTTTTCATTACCAAACTGAGTAACAAAGGCAAATTATAATCATATTATTAAATTCAAGCATAGAGTATTTGAAAATTAAAGTTGTTCTACATGTTATCATTCTCAAAATGCCAGAATTAAATACCGATTTTATCTCTCAGTAAAGCTAAAGACTTAATTTGGGACCATCAGTAGCATGATTAATTAATTCATTCATTTACTCATTCGTTGATTCAACACATTTTCATTTTACATAATATAAAATGCTATCAACTGGGCTAGATACTAGATATAAAATAATAGTAAGAAACACCTTTTTTCAAGAATGGGGAAAATAAAAGTAGTAATAAAGATATCATAATACTTACTTTGCCTTCATCTCTTGGGCTATCACTTAAATGTACAACTGGACCTGGATGAGTCTTGGTGGATCTGTTAAATCAATTCAAAACAATAATTAAAAACCAAACATTAAAATACCTTACCACTAGAGACTGAAACAAAGAAATTAAGATTACACTGGAATAAAATCCCACCATTCTAGCGTTAAGCTCAGATTCACTTAAGTTTTTGATTTACTTTACCAATACTAACTGCATTTCTGTTTACTAACTACAAACTACTTATTTATGTTTTTTTTTTAAATCAGGTTAAAACACAAAGATCCTAATAACAATGGGGTTCTTTATTATTTGAAACGTTTGTTGTCAGATAAGCGCCTCTGAATTTTTTTAATTGAATTTTTATTTACATAGATAAAAGAACACTACAGCTACAAAGGTAATGGTGTAAAACTGTCTCAATTAAATTGCAAAGTACATACCTGATTTAAGATTTCCTTTTACACGAAATCTCCTCTGATTATTTTCCCCTAAAGAAAAGTACAGTGGCACCTTTGATTTAAAAATAAATCTACTCTAGTGATAACCCTTTTACAGAAAAACAAAAAATTGGAGTGAAACCTAGTTCACTGGTTATACCACACTTGTCAGGTTATTTAGTATAATAAATAACAGATAATTATGAGTCTAACAGAATATTGTTAAAAGACCTGGGCTCTCTATCAATCTGACTTTAAATTTATTCTACTCTCATATCTGGCATGTTTCTTTTATAAGCTAGTTTAACTTACATCACTTTGAAAATGATTATGTCATGATTAAATATGATCTGATCTAAGAAGGGTTTTATTATTGCTCCACTTTCCACAGCCTTTCTCCATGACCTAACAGTGCCAAATTATTATTATGATTATATTAACATAGTTTCAGTTTCTTTCTTAAGCACACATGAAAACTATCAAAGATTCTATACAAAACAATGAAGAAGATTTAAATCTTAGAAACTATTTGGAATCAGAGAAAAGTGACAAATTAATTCTAGGATCTCCTGATACTGACTCCTCAGAGTTACCAAGGGGAATAAACACAGATTCATTGGATATTGATGAATTTTGTCAGTGGATTCATCTTAAATATTTTCATCTAACAAAGGAAATATTAGCAGTGACCTTACTGAATAATTGTGCAGATTAGAAGATACATACAGCATCTAATACTATGGCAAAACATAGTATGCATTCAATAAATAGTATGTATTATGATTGATGTGATAATTGGAAATCAGAGTTACTATTTGCATTCTAGAATATATGCAGGAAGAAAAGAAATTAAACAGGGCTTCATAAAAAGTTTACAGAGCTTTCTTTAATTCTTTCCACATTTATATGTAACATATCATTTATACATAAATTCAGTGTTCTATAAAGGTATAAATGCCTCTGATAAGGTTTAATGTCTTTAAATTATCCTCCAGGAATTCATAATTGCCAACAAACCATAGCCTCTCCGTCTCTTGGTTTGATTGCACTAACACTTACCAAAGTGTACTTTATGATAAGTGAGTGTTCTATATTTTAAAACTTTGGGAAACCCTGAATTAAAGTTAAATATATTTTTCCCTACACAATTTCTTAGAGCCTGTGCTATGCCAATGAGCATTGTAAATCTTCAGTACTTTACAAAATTATTAGCCCATTGAATCCTTTTTCTTTGATCATATTAATGAAATCACAGAAATTTGTTTTGGGAAACACTACTCGGATCACATGCGAGACTCTTGTGTTTAGATCCTTAAACTATAAAATATTCTAGTTCTGAAAATAATCGAACATTAAACTTCTGTTATTTGTAGTTACTTTTTCAGACTCTAGAAGAAACATTATTTACTGTCTTAAACAAACATAGAACACATCAAAAGTGAAGAGGAAAAAGGGTTCACATTATTTCACTACGTAGAGATAATGCCTATTAACATTTTGGGGTATTTCTTCTGGCTTGTTCCCTAACATTAAACTTCCAAAACCACAAAGCACTCCTGGCAAAACTTATGGTCATGAGAAATTGACCTAAAAATAAAAAAGCATCTGTGGACTTTGGATTCTGAAAATTACAAAAAAATTACTTTAGATAGAATTATCAATGAATTATTTTCATGTATTAGCCACCTTAAAAAATGTGCAGTAATTCTTCTAGGTATCCCTATTTAGTTATCTTTCTCCCATTCACTAAAGTAGCCTTCTTGATATTAGTTTCCATTATGGACTTTTCATTATCTTCCCATATCTTAAATATTGATATTCTATGGTATCCTGTCCTAGACTGCCATGTATTCCCATATAATATATGGCCACAAATTCAAAACCCTACAGGAATCAGGCAGGTATTGCAAATGAGTAAAATAGGCTGAATAAGAACTGTACCAACCTGGATAGCACATTACCCACCAACATAAGGAAAGTTACTACTCATTTGCAGTTGATTATTGCCATACAGGAATGCTAGACTAGGACTGTTTCACCAAAAAGTCCAAATTTTTATCTTCATTCTACCAATTTTTAAATATTAGAAAGTCATAATTCAGAGCATATTTAAATACTCTGATGGCCAAACAAAATATATCTATGAGTCATAATTAGTTCAATGGCTATTAGTTTGCTAACTTTTCTCTACATACTCTTTATGCACAATTTCATCTGTTCATCTGGTTTTAACAACCCAGTAAATTCTGATCTCTCTCATTACCTTCAGATCCATATATATTCCACCTCTTGCTATTCTTCAATACCAACTCCACTTGAAAGTCTTATAAACACATACAATTCAATGGACCTAAAATTGAACTTATTATTTTACTCTCAACCTACTCAATCTCTTGCACTTTCACTAAATGGCACCATTATACACCATTGCTGAAGGCAAACGCTGGGAAGTCATCCTTAATTTTTCCCTGTTATTATTCCCTCTTTTAAATATTTCTTTAATATGTTGGTTTATCTCCACTCCTACAACACCAACGTAACTTTTACCAAGAACACAGTCTTTCTTTCTCTCCAATTATTTCTCCATACTTGCATTCAGGGTAGTACTCCTAAAATATAGATTTGATTGAGATCTGCTTATAACCCTCAAAATCTAGCTCCCTATTAGTCTTTAAAATCTGAACTTCTCAAATTGGCTTACAAGACCTTTCATGTTATAAAACCTGATTACCTTCCAGCTTTATCCCTTGCTATCCTATCCGCCAGCCATTCCAACAAACTAAAAACTGCAGTACTTAAAATTTCTGGGCATAGAGCAGAAAATTATCTTATATTCCATTGCATCCTTTAAATATTCTGTTCCCTCTGCCTGGAATGTCCTTGTCCCTGGTATTTTACTCATCTAACTGAAACTCACCCCTTGGATCTCAGCATAGATGTAACATTCTTCACAGATACCACTTTGAGATCCCATGTCTATATTATAATAGATGCCCTTCTTATGGAATTGCCATATTATATTACCCATACATTGTAATTGCCTTTTTATTTAACTTTGCCTCCATTAAACTGGAAGTCCCAGGAGGACAGAAATTATGTCTTCTCTGTTCATAGTTGTTTCTAGTATCTATCATATAATAGAGATCAATAAACATGTTTGAATGATGTTAAACATGATTCTTACACTTTCATGATTTGATTATAAATTTCATGCTCAAATTTTAATCATATGTGGAAAAAAAGCTTACATTTTTTAAAAATGTTAGGGCTGCCCTACAGAAATAGCTGTTTCTATGCTATCACCTGGTACATATTTTCCCATATAAATATTTTTTAATGATAGTTTAGTTCTATACTGTTATTTTATAAGGTATTCTTAAAATATCACTGTTTAAATGAAAAATTTGTCCCAGGTTCCAAATAACCAATATATACATTTTGGAAACACAACTATTCATACTCTTGGGAATTGCCTCTAATTGCAATTAGACTAATTCACTAAAAATAGAAACAGGCTGAAAAATAAACATTAAATGAAAAGTATTTCAATAAGGATTTAAAATAGAAACAATCTCATATTTTTTAGATAATTCTTGCATTTGTCCTACTTAGAAAATATATTATTAAAATTCATGGACTAAAATTATATTTATTAAATGAGTCTTCTTAATTAAATGCATATTTTATTACTGTCCCATACACCTGACACATATTAACAGGAAGTTACATACATTTTCTAACGTATCTCAAGAGGTAGAGAGCAATGAAAAGACAGTTCCAGGAGATTGGAAATTGGCATTTAAAATGATATCTGTCACAGTGGAATTAGAATTCTATGGAACATATTTTTGGAAATCTGGTCTAAATAAATCAAGAGACATTCAGGAAGTGATGGCATGTGGTTTACTAATAATTTCTCAGAGATATTTCAAGAACATTTTCAGAACCATGTACAACTCGATAAAACACAGGTTTATATATAAAACAGTAGATGCTATTCTAATGCTGAATCATGTGTATATTATGAAAAATAAAAATGCCTTATTTTAGCTCTTTAATTTCTCCTGATTTTAGCCTCCCTTATAATATACATTTTAAAAACTCTTCATTAGTCTTGAAATTGTATAGACTATATAAACACATTAAAATAAAGTATAAGTCACTAGTTCACGTAGTAATCTGAACCATGAAAAGGATTTGTTACATAAATGAATATAAGAACAGCATTGCAAGAGTGGTGAAATGTTTAATTTGCTTAAGATAACAAATTCTTCTCAATTACTTTAGCAGCATTCAACCTGAATGCAAATGATGCATCTATATATTTTCACTAATATTGAATTTGTTTAAAAGTTTTATAACTGAATCTTCTCTTGTTCATCTAAGCCTGTATGTTTTTATCAATATCCTGAAACAATATTATGTAAAAACTATTAAATTCAGCCCTTTTATTGCTTTTATAGGACTAGAATTACAGGGGAAAAGGACCCTCCCAAATACCTAATAAAGTAACTTTGGGGGGAAACATAATTGTTTATAGGATTAATGTTTTTAGAAATATTCACACAGAACAATAAAACGAGCAAAATAGCTCAAACCAATTATCTTGAAAACATAAAAAGTTGTAAGTCAATAGCAGTGTGTATGTAAAAATTTATCATACTAATGCTTCAATAATGTCATCAATCATTTAGTATCTACTTTGGAAAGCACAGAAATAAGCCAAGTATGAACAAGAAAAGAACAATAAACAAAAATCCTGCTCTGGAGCAGTTCCTAATCTAATGAGGGAGAAAGAATTATCATTAATAAAAGACCCATTCAGACATAATACAAAAGGAGTATCATGACAAGAGTATAACTAGTAACAACCTTCCTTATGAAGCAATATACATGCATATTGAAACATTAAGATTAGGTAAAAGATTTATTTCCAGCGTCAAGCTTCACAAAAATAGGGTGTTTTAATCAGAATTTTTCAGAATAATTTTGTAACTTAGACTATATATGAGGCAGAAAATGAGCCAGCTTCAAGTCAAACATCTTATCAAGGACCTAATATGTATAGAGCATAAACATCTGTTAAATAAAAGTTGTTTTTCTGATTAATAATTTTACTAGAAGAATTGCTTATGTATGTACTACAAATAGATGGTGATATAGTTTGGATATTTGTCCCTGCCCAAAGCTCATGTTGAATTGTAATCCCTAAATGTTGAAGGTGGGGACTAGTGGGAGGTATTTGGATCATGGGAAGTGGATTTCTCTTGAATGGTTTAGCACCATCCCCTTAGGGCTCTTCTTGTAATAGTGAGTTCTTGCCATAGTAAGTGAGTTCTTGCAGTAGTGAATGAATTCTTGTGAGATCTTGTTGTTTGAAAGTGTGTGGCACCTCCCCCTAACTCCTCCTCTTGCTCCTGCTTTCACTATGTGACATGCCTGCTCCTAACTTCTACCATGATTGTAAGCTTCCTGAGGCCTCCCTGGAAGCTAAGCAGACGCCAGCACCATGCTTCCTGTAAAGGCTGTAGAACCATAAGTCAATTAAACCTCTTTTCTATATAAATTATCTTGTCTCAGGGATTCCTTTATAGCAATGCAAAATGGCTGAATACAGATGGCTTGAAATTCCACAGAGTTTGATATTTGGAGAATTTCACATTTTACATGTACAGAAACTTAAATATCAGTGCCAAAGCCAAAGTGGTAATTGCCATCAATCATACACCCAAAAAAACTATGTATAACATAACCTAAAAGATATTTGAGCCCTGAACAATATTTTAATGAGGCAAGAAAAGAATAAGCTACAAGCATTAAA
Source organism: Pongo pygmaeus (assembly GCF_028885625.2). Lineage (NCBI taxonomy): Eukaryota > Metazoa > Chordata > Mammalia > Primates > Hominidae > Pongo > Pongo pygmaeus. Next base: position 53,856,158 of record NC_085930.1, on the reverse strand, counting down.
ATCATATGCAGTGATCATGATTATTTTTACATAACACAATTCATTCTCACTGAAAGTGGCTATACTAAGCTTGATTATAATGAAGTGAGATTTCCATGTATAACTTTTAGAATAAGCCCTACTATTTTGTCATCACATTTTTAGATATAAAGCTTAATTATTTATGGTATTTGGAAAGCCTAAAATATTGTAATATCTATTTTTAAAAGCTTTTATGGCTTTAAGCTATTTTACTGAACTTTTCACTCAAATTCATTATAAATTAGTAATAGATGTATCAAATAACTGTAATTTGACCTATATGTTACATAACTATATTCAGTATTTAAGCCAATAAAGTGATATCCAAGTTCAAACTTACAGTTCAATTGCCTTGTTCCACATGATAACATATCCAGAAAGAATGAAGGATTCAATATTTACAATATGTGTATTTCCTCTTTCTGTTCCAACATAAAGCCATTTACTCTGGAAAGGTAGATGACAGTAAGTAATTCTGAAAGAAAGAAAATTATAATTAAAATATCTAAATTTTACATTTGGTCAGCATAATATTTTCCTTACATGTATTATATAGTGATAACTATATAAATAATAAAATGTACTATATACTCAAGTATAGCATGTAGTTATTCATTGACAGTATAGGATAAACAACAATATTATAGCATTAAAAACAATAATGTTAATAAGCACTATTAATAAGTGCCTATATGGGCATTAATTTACATTATTTCTAATTCTGAAAACAGCAAAACAGATATGTATTTCTGCTTTAAAAAAATGAAACTGTGGCTGAATTTTTTTGTTTACTTGCCTAAGACAGCTAATAAGCGGCAAAACCGGGATTCAAATCCTTTCCTGTTTGGTTACAAAATTAACATCTTTCACTAAGCTACATTTTTTTCTATTTTTAAGATCATATTTGCTTCAAATACATGAATTTCATATTATCATATTTCATAAACTTAATATTTGCTTCAAATACATAAAGATCATATTTGCTGCAAAACATAAATTTCAGAGTTTACAGAGAAGTGGTAGCTATGTCTACATGAGATGATAAATTATTTAGTTTTTCTTCAGATGTTTGACATCTAAGCAGTAAAAAGAAAACTTATAAAGTCAGAGATCCACTGTATTTTTCCCTTCATTTTATTGTTCTGTTTTCATCTTCACAATGGGCTCTCTGACTAGCTCTAGGACCTGTTCCATAGCCAGAGCAACCATGACTCCTACATATGAAATATGGGAATTTACAGAGTCCTCTATTCACAACATTATCACTCCTTCTAGTTTGGCCTAATCATGCTTTTTAGTTACTCTACAAAAGAGGAGGATAAGTTCATAGTTATCTCTTGTCAGACAGACCAATAATTTTTTCAAAAAAAATGTGAATGACATATTTCCAACATGATATTGTCTTTTACTTCTTTATATAAGAATAAAAAGGCCAGGCGCGGTGGCTCATGCCTGTAATCCAAGCACTTTGGGAGGCCGAGGCGGGTGGATCATGAGGTCAAGAGATCAAGACCATCCTGGCCAATGTGGTGAAACCCGGTCTCTACAAAAAATACAAAAAATTAGCCGGGTGTGGTGGTGGGCACCCGTAGTCCCACCTACTTGGGAGGCTGAGGCAGGAGAATCACTTGAACCCAGAAGATAGAGGTTGCAGTGAGCCGAGATTGTGCCACTGCACGCCAGCCTGGCGACAGAGCAAGACTCCGTGTCACAAAAAAAAAAAAAGAATAAAAGTGAACATCCAGCGTGTCCAGTTTATATTCTCAGTCTGGTTCACTGAAGTTTTCAACAGTCTGTTTCTTTGAACCAAACTTCATCTATTATTCAAAGTACCCTGCACACTACATTCAAAAAAATTAAAAGCCCTGCTATTAGATAAGCAATTACTATTGACAATAGTAATTGTGTAGCCTATATGATGTCGGAAAATTTTGATTAAAACCTAAAATCTAGAATTGCTGTTGCCAAGGGATATTTAATAATGTTGCATAGGAAATAACTTGATGGTCATGTTTCAAGGCAATGAAGAATCAATTTTCAATTCAATCTTAGGTAGAAAGAGGAAACTCACTTTAAAGAGGATTAAGATCATCCTTTCTGAATTACAGGGACAGTGGAAAAAACGATAATCCCATAAAAGAAGTCATAAATATAGGGGTTCAAGTAGAAAAAAAGCAAACCTGAATATTACATAGTCACTTCCAGGGTTAAGAAGAAAAGTGTAAGAACTACCAGGTTTCAGTAATGAGACAGAACTAGAACTATTCCTTGAACTAGTAACTACCTTTTTCCTCAACCTTATTAAATATAAACTAGAGCCTTTATATCAGACAGGTTTCACCTTATATTCAATGTCCAACTGATGAGTAGTGGTTACAAAAACTAGATAAAGATTTTCAGGTTTTAACTGAACCCCCCCAAAAAGAGTAATAGGATTACTTAGAATGATTGCCATAGATAAAGGAAAAGATATACTAACACTTGTGCTGTGTATTTGCTAACTCTAATGTATGATTAGTCAATACCTTTATACAACTCAATTTATTGTATTTTATAATTACACTTTCATTTGTAACTTATTTCTACCACCACTACCTGATAGATGAAGGATTTTTTCTATTGCATGTAAGCCTTGGAAAAATAATATTAATCCTATATCCATATTAACTATCATTAAATAATTGAAGATATCCTTAGCTTTCCATCCATTCATCCATACAATCTTCACTGAATAACTCCTTATAAAAAAGTATTTTTGCGGGGAGGGACCAAGATGATTGACTGGAAATAGCTGCGGTCGGAGGCTCCCACCGAGAAGAATGAAAACGGCGAGAGAAGAACGAAAACTGCAAGTGAACCCCGCACCGGCAGCTGAGATATCCAAGTTCTCTCATTGGGACTGAATAGGCAGTTGGCACAACCCACAGAGAGCCAGCAAAAGCAGAGTGGAGCAATAGCCCACCTGGGAGCTGCAAGTAACAAGGGGAACTCCCACTCCCAGCCAAGCAAGGTGGTGAGTGTGCTACCTACCACCAGGAAAACCATGCTTTTTCCACGAATCTGTGCAACCCGCAAATCAGAAGATCCCCTCTGTGAGCCTATGTGACCAGGGCCTTGGGTCCCAAGCAGAGCTGTGCAGATTCTCGGCGGCCGCTCAGCTGGGGATTAAGATTACCAAATTCCTGAGGGGAGGGGCAGCTGACATCACTGCAGCTGCCTGCTGCCTAAGATGACTGAGTCCTGGGGGGAGGGGTGGCAGCCATAATTGCAGCTCCATTCTGCCACTTTTTCCCTGCTGGTGCGAGGGAGACTAAGCGGTTTGGACTCAGGAGGAATTTCCCACAGTGTAGCACAGCCGCTGTGGTGGATCATGGCCATAATGCCTCTTTAGGCTGGACCCTGACCCATCCCTCCTCACTGGATGGGGGCCTCTCTGCAGGAATTTCAGAAACTCCAGCTAGGGATTTACAGACAGAACTCTGATCTCCCTGGGATAGAGCCCCTTGCAGGAGGGGCAGCCATGGTCTCCATGGATCAGTGGACTTAGTCTTTCCCCCGATGGCTCTGCAGAACCTGGGAAGTGCAGATGAGTGGGATTCCCCCCACCACAGTGCAACCCCTCTGCCAAAGGCCAGTCAGAGTGCTTTGTTAAGTGGATTCCTGATCCCATGCCTCCTGACTGGGTGAAACCCCCCAACAAGGGTCGCCAGACACCTTATTTAGGACCATTCCTGCTGGTATAAGGTTGGTGCCCCTCTGGGATGGAGCTCCCAGAAAAAGTAGCAGGCAGTCATCTTTGCTGTTCTGCAGCCTCCACTGGTGACACCTTCAGGTGTGGGAGGGACCCAGGCAAATAGGGTCTGGAGTGGACCCCCAGCAAACCAGAAGAGGGGCCTGACCGTTAAAAGAATTACAAATAGAAAGCAGCAACAACATTAACAAAAAAGTCCCCACAAAAACCCCATCCAAAGGTCAGCAGCCTCAAAGATCAAAGTTAGATAAACTCCTGCAGAGTGTTTTTCAACTTGGTTCCATTCTCCCCGTCACTTTCAGGTACACCAATCAGACGTAGATTTGGTCTTTTCACATAGTCCCATATTTCTTGAAGGCTTTGTTCGTTTCTTTTTATTCTTTTTTCTCTAAACTTCCCTTCTCGCTTCATTTCATTCATTTCATCTTCCATCACTGATACCCTTTCTTCCAGTTGATCGTGTCGGCTCCTGAGGCTTCTACATTCTTCACGTAGTTCTCGAGCCTTGGCTTTCAGTTCCGTCAGCTCCTTTAAGCACTTCTCTGCATTGGTTATTCTAGTTATATATTCGTCTAAATTTTTTTCAAAGTTTTCAACTTCTTTGCCTTTGGTTTGAATTTCCTCCTGTAGCTCGGAGTAGTTTGATCGTCTGAAGCCTTCTTCTCTCAACTCGTCAAAGTCATTCTCCGTCCAGCTTTGTTTCATTGCTGGTGAGGAGCTGCGTTCCTTTGGAGGAGGAGAGGGGCTCTGCTTTTTAGAGTTTCCAGTTTTTCTGCTCTGTTTTTTCCCCATCTTTGTGGTTTTATCTACTTTTGGTCTTTGATGATGGTGATGTACAGATGGGTTTTTGGTGTGGATGTCCTTTCTGTTTGTTAGTTTTCCTTCTAACAGACAGGACCCTCAGCTGCAGATCTGTTGGAGCTTGCTAGAGGTCCAACCCTGTTTGCCTGGGTACCAACAGCGGTGGCTGCAGAACAGTGGATTTTTGTGAATCTCAAATGCTGCTTTCTGATTGTTCCTCTGGAAGTTTTGTCTCAGAGGAGTACCTGGCCATGTGAGGTGTCAGTCTGCCCCTACTGGGGGGTGCCTCCCAGTTAGGCTGCTCAGGGGTCAGGGGTCAGGGACCCACTTGAGGAGGCAGTCTGCCGGTTCTCAGATCTCCAGCTGCGTGCTGGGAGAACCACTGCTGTCTTCAAAGCTGTCAGACAGGGACATTTAAGTCTGCAGAGGTTACTGCTGTCTTTTTGTTTGTCTGTGCCCTGCCCCCAGAGGTGGAGCCTACAGAGGCAGGCAGGCCTCCTTAAGCTGTGGTGGGCTCCACCCAGTTCGAGCTTCTGGCTGCTTTGTTTACCTAAGCAAGCCTGGGAAATTGTGGGTGCCCCTCCCCCAGCCTCGCTGCCGCCTTGCGGTTTGATCTCAGACTGCTGTGCTAGCAATGAGTGAGACTCCGTGGGCGTAGGACCCTCTGAGCCATGTGCGGGATATAATCTCCTGGTGCGCCGTATTTTAAGCCCGTCGGAAAAGCACGGTATTGGGGTGGGAGTGACCCGATTTTCTAGGTGTCGTCTGTCACCCCTTTCTTTGACTAGGAAAGGGAACTCCCTGACCCCTTGTGCTTCCCGAGTGAGGCAATGCCTTGCCCTGCTTTGGCTCGCGCATGGTGCGCTGCACCCACTGTCCTGCACCCACTGTCTGGCACTCCCTAGTGAGATGAACCCGGTACCTCAGATGGAAATGCAGAAATCACCCATCTTCTGCATCGCTCACACTGGGAGCTGTAGACCGGAGCTGTTCCTATTCGGCCATCTTGGCTCCAGACCCCCTTCTTTATAATATATTATAAAGACCTTGCTAATTTGCTTAAAGGTCTTGCCAATTTGTTTAACAAAAAAAATGATATTCTCTCCATATATGATATATGTAAAAATATATGATTTTCTATTTGGCTTATGTACATATAAGAAAGAAAATTATGTTACATATTATATTTGCTTATATATGTACATAATGAACGTCTATAAAGAAACAATAAATTAATTACACTGTTTAGCTCTGCTGAGGGGAAGTAAGTAAGTGTCCAGGGGACAGGAATAGAAGAAAGATCCTTTATTGTATATACTGTTGTACCTTTTGAATGTCAAACCCAGTAAATAAATTAGTTATGCAACACTTTGAAAAGAATCAAAGCCAGTTCAAATTGCCTTTATAAAATAATATTTTAAATGTGGGTTATAAATTGGGTCTGCAAAAGCCAATTCAGATGGATCCAGTTTGCCAGAGATTTCATAAATTATGGAGTTTTCAACAAAATATTCCTTCCTTCCAGTTTAGCTAATATTTTTCAGAAATTCTCTGATAATAAGTAGCAGAACACTAGAGTAAGAAAAACTAAATATACATAATAAGTACAGATAATTTAAGGGTCTGTATATCATAGCCTACATTTGAATTTCACTCAAAAGCCATATAAAACAACTCTATGCTTTCTCCAGTATTACGTAAATTTATGATTGTGATAGCAAGGACTGCTATGCCTAAAATATGAATGTTTTAGTTTATTCATTACTCAGATCATGCATTACAAAAATCAAGACATTTTTTCTTCCTTATTTAGGTTTAAAATTGTATTTGTAAGAAGTCCAAGGATCATCCACCAGAAATAGAATATATAATCCTTACCAGATGCAACGGTTCATACTTGTAATCCTAATACTTTGTAAGGCCAACGCAGGAGGGTAGCTTGAGCCCAGTAGTTCAAGTCTAGCCTAGGTAACACAGTGAGACCCCAGGTGAAGCACAATGGCTCATGCCTCTAATCCCAGCACTTTGGGAGGCTAAGATGGGAGGATTGCTTGAGCCCAGGAATTTGAAACCAGCCTGGGCAACATGAAGAGACTCTGTCTCTACAAAAAAAAAAAAAAAAAAAAAAAAAATTAAAAATTAGCCAGGTATCATAGTGCACACCTATAGTCCAGCTAATCAGGAGGCTAAGATGGGAGGATTGCCTGAGCCCAGGAATTTGAAACCAGCCTGGGCAACATGAAGAGAATCTGTCTCTACAAAAAAAAAAAAAAAGAAAATTAACATTAGCCAGGCATCATAGTGCACACCTCAGGAAGCTAAGGTGGGAGGATTACTGGAGCCCAGGAATTCAAGGTTGTAGTGAGCCGTGCTCATGCTACTGTACTCCAGTTTAGGTGACAGAGTGAGACCATGTCTCAAAAAAAGCATAGTAAGAAACCATCTCTACTTTAAAAAAAAAATAGCTGGGCATGGTAGCACATGCCCATAGTCCCAGCACTTAAGGAGGCTGAGGCGGGAGGATTGCTTGAGCCCAGGAGTTTGAGGCTGCAGTGAGCTATGATCACACCATTCCTCTCCAGCCTGGGAGACAGAGCAGGACCCTGTCTCCAATAATAATACTCCAATAATAGTAATAGTAATAATGAAAGCCTATTACTTAACAATCGAAGGCTGGTTTCTGCCTTCAAAAATTGTAAGACTAAAGACTGTAGGTGCCCTAATAAAATAAGCTAAAATTTATAGTATAAATTCTACAAACTGAAACACATTTAGCATAAACATAAGAGTACTTGGAAAATTTACAGAATTAAATGACTAATATCAGATGTTTTGGAGACTGTCCCAAAAGATGCTTGGTTAAATTCTCCTATATGACCTGAACCTCCCATTCACCATACTTTGATAGATAATTTTATCTCCTCCAATAAGTTATGATCATAATGAATATTCTCATGTTACATGACAATATGTATGTATCTTTCTTAAGAGATAAATATCAGATTTATCTTTAATGTAAGCATTAAAACATTTTCAAAGTTCCTGTGATTGAAACTTAAATCTGTCAGCTTGCTCTTTTATGTTTCTACCAATTAATCTAACCCAGTTGATAATAAAATTACAATTGGAAATCATCACCACTAATCAATTCTTCCTCCCAAAAAGGCCATAAAAGGGGCCAGAACATTTCCTTCAACATTCCAATTGTGAGGGGAAATAAAAACACTCTGTCCATCCAAATAAAAGTATACAGTCAGATCTACTCAAAGTATTAGAAGAAAAATCTTACCAGCAGAGAGAAAGATAAAATCAATATGGTAATCTATATAGGTAATATTTTACTGGTAAAGAAAAAGAAACAGTATAACAACTCTTTTTTTTATTTTATTATTATTATACTTTAAGTTTTCGGGTACATGTGCACAATGGGCAGGTTTGTTACAAATGTGTACATGTGCCATGTTGGTGTGCTGCACCCATTAATTCGTCATTTAGCATTAGGTATATCTCCTAATGCTATTCCTCCCCACTCCCCCGACCCCACAAGAGTCCCCGGAGTGTGATGTTCCCCTTCCTGTGTCCATGTGTTCTCATTGTTCAATTCCCGCCTAAGTGAGAACACGCGGTGTTTGTTTTTTTGTCCTTGTGATAGTTTGCTGAGAATGATGGTTTCCAGTTTCGTCCATGTCCCTACAAAGGACATGAACTCTTCATTTTTTATGGCTGCATAGTAATCCAAGGTGTATATATGCCACATTTTCTTAATCCAGTCCATTGTTGTTGGACATTTGGCTTGCTTCCAAGTCTTTGCTATTGTGAATAGTGCCACCATAAACATACGTGTGCATGTGTCTTTATAGCAGCATGATTTATAATCATTTGGGTATATACCCAGTAATGGGATGGCTGGGTCAAATGGTATTTCTAGTTCTAGATCCCTGAGGAATCGCCACACTGACTTCCACAAGGGTTGAACTAGTTTACAGCCCCACCAACAGTGTAAAAGTGTTCCTATTTCTCCACATCCTCTCCAGCACCTGTTGTTTCCTGACTTTTTAATGATTGCCATTCTAACTGGTGTGAGATGATATCTCATTGTGGTTTTGATTTGCATTTCTCTGATGGCCAGTGATGATGAGCACTTTTTCATGTGTCTTTTGGCTGCAAAAATGTCTTCTTTTGAGAAGTGTCTGTTCACATCCTTTGCCCACTTTTTGATGGGGTTGTTTGTTTTTTTCTTGTAAATTTGTTTGAGTTCATTGTAGATTCTGGATATTAGCCCTTTGTCAGATGATTAGGTTGCAAAAATTTTCTCCCATTTTGTAGGCTGCCTGTTCACTCTGATGGTAGTTTCTTTTGCTGTGCAGAAGCTCTTTAGTTTAATTAGATCCCATTTGTCAATTTTGGCTTTTGTTGCCATTGCTTTTGGTGTTTTAGACATGAAGTCCTTGCCCATGCCTATGCCCTGAATGGTATTGCCTAGGTTTTCTTCTAGGGTTTTTACGGTTTTAGGTCTAACATGTAAGTCTTTAATCCATCTTGAATTAATTTTTGTATAAGGTGTAAGGAAGGGATCCAGTTTCAGCTTTCTACATATGGCTAGACAGTTTTCCCAGCACCATTTATTAAATAGGGAATCCTTTCCCCATTGCTTGTTTTTCTCAGGTTTGTCAAAGATCAGATGGTTGTAGATATGCGGCATTATTTCTGAGGGCTCTGTTCTGTTCCATTGATCTATGTCTCTGTTTTGGTACCAGTACCATGCTGTTTTGGTTACTGTAGCCTTGTAGTATAGTTTGAAGTCAGGTAGCGTGATGCCTCAGCCTTTGTTCTTTTGGCTTAGGATTGACTTGGAGATGTGGGCTCTTTTTTGGTTCCATATGAACTTTGAAGTAGTTTTTTCCAATTCTGTGAAGAAAGTCATTGGTAGCTTGATGGGGATGTCATTGAATCTGTCAATTATCTTGGGCAGTATGGCCATTTTCACGATATTGATTCTTCCTACCGATGAGCATGGAATGTTCTTCCATTTCTTTGTATCCTCTTTTATTTTATTGAGTAGTGGTTTGTAGTTCTCCTTGAAAAGGTCCTTCACATCACTTGTAAGTTGGATTCCTAGGTATTTTATTTTCTTTGAAGCAATTGTGAATGGGAGTTCACTCATGATTTGGCTCTCTGTCTGTTATTGGTGTATAAGAATGCTTGTGATTTTTGTACATTGATTTTGTATCCTGAGACTTTGCTGAAGTTGCTTATCAGCTTAGGGAGATTTTGGGCTGAGACAATGGGGCTTTCTAGATATACAACCATGTCATCTGCAAACAGGGACAATTTGACTTCCTCTTTTCCTAATTGAATACCCTTTACTTCCTTCTCCTGCCTGATTGTCCTGGCCAGAACTTCCAACACTATGTTGAATAGGAGTGGTGAGAGAGGGCATCCCTGTCTTATGCCAGTTTTCAAAGGGAATGCGTCCAGTTTTTTCCCATCCAGTATGATATTGGCTGTGGGTTTGTCATAGATAGCTCTTATTATTTTGAGATATGTCCGATCAATACCTAATTTATTGAGAGTTTTTAGCATGAAGTGTTGTTGAATTTTGTCAAAGGGCTTTTCTGCATCTATTGAGATAATCATGTGGTTTTTGTCTTTGGTTCTGTTTATATGCTGGATTACATTTATTGATTTGTGTATGTTGAACCAGCCTTGCATCCCAGGGATGAAGCCCACTTGATCATGGTGGATAAGCTTTTTGATGTGCTGCTGGATTTGGTTTGCCAGTATTTTATTGAGGATTTTGCATCAATGTTCATCAAGGATATTGGTCTAAAATTCTCTTTTTTGGTTGTGTCTCTGCCAGGCTTTGGTATCAGGATGATGCTGGCCTCATAAAATGAGTTAGGGAGGATTCCCTCTTTTTCTACTGATTGGAATAGTTTCAGAAGGAATGGTACCAGTTCCTCCTTGTACCTCTGGTAGAATTCGGCCGTGAATCCATCTGGTCTTGGACTTTTTTTGGTTGGTAAACTATTGATTATTGCCACAATTTCAGAGCCCGTTATTGGTCTATTCAGAGATTCAACTTCTTCCTGGTTTAGTCTTGGGAGGGTGTATGTGTCCAGGAATTTATCCATTTCTTCTAGATTTTCTAGTTTATTTGCGTAGAGGTGTTTGTAGTATTCTCTGATGGTAGTTTGTATTTCTGTGGGATCGGTGGTGATATCCTCTTTATCATTTTTTATTGCATCTATTTGATTCTTCTCTCTTTTCTTCTTTATTAGTCTTGCTAGTGGTCTATCAATTTTGTTGGTCTTCTCAAAAAACCAGCTCCTAGATTCATTAATTTTTTGAAGGTTTTTTTGTGTCTCTATTTCCTTCAGTTCTGCTCTGATTTTAGTTATTTCTTGCCTTCTGCTAGCTTTCGAATGTGTTTGCTCTTGCTTTTCTAGTTCTTTTCATTGTGATGTTAGGGTGTCAACTTTGGATATTTCCTGCTTTCTCTTGTGGGCATTTAGTGCTATAAATTTCCCTCTACACACTGTTTTGAATGTATCCGAGAGATTCTTGTATGTTGTGTCTTTGTTCTCGCTGGTTTCAAAGAACATCTTTATTTCTGCCTTTATTTCGTTATGTACCCAGTAGTCATTCAGGAGCAGGTTGTTCAGTTTCCATGTAGTTGAGTGGTTTTGAGCGAGTTTCTTAGTCCTGGTTCTAGTTTGATTGCACTGTGGTCTGAAAGACCATTTGTTACAATTTCTGTTCTTTTATATTTGCTGAGGCGTGCTTTACTTCCAACTATGTGGTCCATTTTGGAAGAGGTTTGGTGTGGTGCTGAAAAAAATGTATATTCTGTTGATTTGGGGTGGAGAGTTCTGTAGATGTCTGTTAGGGCCACTTGGTGCAGAGCTGAGTTCAATTCCTGGGTATCCTTGTTAACTTTCTGTCTCGTTAATCTATCTAATGTTGACAGTGGGGTGTTAAAGTCTCCCATTATTATTGTTTGGGAGTCTAAGTCTCTTTGTAGGTCACTAAGGACTTGCTTTATGAATCTGGGTGCTCCTGTATTGGGTGCATATATATTTAGGATAGTTAGCTCTTCTTGTTGAATTGATCCCTTTACCATTATGTAATGGCCTTCTTTGTCTCTTTTGATCTTTGTTGGTTTAAAGTCTGTTTTATCAGAGACTAGGATTGCAACCCCTGCCTTTTTTTGTTTTCCATTTGCTGGGTAGATCTTCCTCCATCCCTTTATTTTGAGCCTATGTGTGTCTCTGTATGTGAGATGGGTTTCCTGAATACAGCACACTGATGGGTCTTGACTCTTTATCCAATTTGCCAGTCTGTGTCTCTTAAGTGGAGCATTTAGCCCATTTACATTTAAAGTTAATATTGTTATGTCTGTATTTGGTCCTGTCATTATGATGTTAGCTGGTTATTTTGCTCGTTAGTTGATGCAGATTCTTCCTAGCCTTGATGGTCTTTACATTTTTGGCATGTTTTTGCAGTGGCTGGTACTGGTTGCTCCTTTCCATGTTTAGTGCTTCCTTCAGGAGCTCTTTTAGGGCAGGCCTGGTGGTGACAAAATCTCTCAGCATTTGCTTGTCTGTAAAGTATTTTATTTCTCCTTCATTTATGAAGCTTAGTTTGGCTGGATATGAAATTCTGTTTTGAAAATTCTTTTCTTTAAGAATGTTGAATATTGGCCCCCACTCTCTTCTGAACAACTCTTTACTTATCTTAAAATTTTTCTATATCCTCAAAATTTCTGCTACATTACTTATTTTAAACTAAAATAACCAAAATTAGGACTAAAGAAATAAGACCTATCTAGTTTCAACAAATGTCTAAAATATAAATTCCTTTCCTGATTAAAAAAAAAAAAAGACTAAGTTTAGAGATTTGGGGTGAGATAGCTGACTAGAAGTGGGTAATGAGCACCACTCTCATGGACAGAAGAAACAGTGGTGAATGGACCCTAGCTCTTCAACCAGAACATCCAGGTGGAAACATGGGGATTTATTAGGGAAACAGCATCACCCACAGTGAACAGAGAAGAGCAAGACAGGACAATTGCCCACCCAGAAGTGGCACGGAGCCAGGGGAGTCTTCGCATCACAGGGAACAGTGAGTGAGTGAGAGTCCCCAGGGGTTCACACTTCTGTCATGGACCTTTGCATCCTTGGACTCAGGATTAGGAGATTTCTCATGATCCCCGCAACCAGGGCTTCCAGACAAACATGCAAAGAGTTATGTGGAGTCTGGGCAGAGCCATCACTCAGGTACTCACAGACTCCCAGGAGTATTGGATCCCCAGGCAACTCAACACCAGCAGATGCAGCTCTAGTAATGGAGGAGGCCAGGCTCCCTCACATGTCCCCAGGAAAGGGGCTGAATCCATGCAGCTGAAGAGTAACCAGGCCCAGTAGGCCTTATCCTGCAAGGTGCTACAGGCCTCATCTCTGTAGCACCTTGCAGGATAAGACCCACGGGCCTGGGACACTAGTAAGACCACCACAGCCCTACCAGAATTCTCGGATCAGGAGCAGCTCTGTGCTTTTCTGGGACAAGCTCCTAGAGGGAGAAGCAGACCACATCCACAACCCTCCCTCCTGTTTGCCCTCAGGCTGGGGAGTGTATGCAGTGATTGGGGCAATCATAGACACCCAGTACAAGGCAGCCACCTTAAGGCAAAGTAGCCAGATTGTTTTCCACAGGAGCCCCCACCCCTGCTACTTCTCACTGAGCAAGGCCTCCTGACCTAGAACCTCAACCACCACAAACTGGGCTCTTAGGCCACTACCAGCTCTCCACTTCCCTAGGACAGAGCTCTCAGTGGGAGAGGCAGGCCACCATGTTTGTTGCCCTACAACCTTCCCCACTGATACTCTCAAGATCAGGAGGGTACACAGTGATTAGGGACTACCATGAACCCCTAGAACAGTGCAACCACCTTACAGAAAAGCAGCAGACTGTTTTCTACATGAGTGCCCAACCCTGCTATTCTTCTCTGGGCAGTGTCTCCCTACCAGGGTCTCTAGCCACCCCCTACCTAGGCTCTCAGGCTAGTAGCAGCTCTGTGCTTTTCTGGGACAGAGCTCAAAGAAGGAGCAAGCAGGCCACCATTTTTGTTGCCCTGCAGTCCTTGCTCCTGTTGCCCTCGGGATTGAGAGGAAGTATAGTGGTTGGGGACCGATACAAACCTCTAGCACAACACAGCCACTTTATGGAAAAGCAGCCAGACTTGTCCACATGCCTCCACAACTCTTCACTGGGCAATGCCTCTTGACCTGGGCTCCCAGCATCTGCAGTCCCAGCTACTCAAGAGGCTGAGGTAGGAGAATCACTTGAACCAGGGAGGCGGAGGTTGCAGTGAGCCAAGATTGTGCCACTGCACTCTAGCCTGGGCAATAGAGCGAGACTCCGTCTTAAAAAAAAAAAAACACTCAAACTGATGTGATAGAGTGGAAAACACACTACAAGAATTTCATAATGTAATTGCAAGTATTAACAGAAGAATAGACCAAGTTCAGGAAAGAATCTGAGAGCTCAACGACTGGTTCTCTGAACTAACTCAGTCAGAGAAAGAAAATGAACAAAACGCTCAAAAATAAAGGATTATGTAAAGAGACAAAATCTACAATTCATTAGTATCCCTGAAAGAGATAAGGAGAGAGCAAGCAACTTGGAAAATATATTTCAGAATATCACCCATGAAAATGTCCCCAGCCTCACTAGAGAGGCCAAAATAAAAATTCAGGAAATGCAGAGAACCAACGTGAGACACTACACAAAAAGACCATGGCCAAGACACATAATTAGATTCTCCAAGGCTGAAATAAAAGGGAAAAAGTGAAAGGCAGCTGGAGAGAAGGGGCAAGTCACCTACAAAGGAAACCCCATCAGGCTAACAGAGGACCTTTCAATAGAAACCTTACAAGCCAGAAGAAATTGGGAGTCTATATTCAGCCTTATTAAATAAAACAATTTCCAAGCAAGAATTTCATATCCAGCCAAACTAAGCTTCATAAACCTAGGAGAAATTAGATCCTTTCCAGATAAGCAAATGCTAAGGGAATTTATGACCACCAGACCTGCCTTACAAGAGGTCCTGAAAGGAGTGCTAAATATGGAAAGCAAAGACTGTTATAAGCTACTATAAAAACACACTTAGGTACACAAACTGTTGACCCTATAAAGCAACCACACAAACAAGTCTGCACAATAGCCAGCTAGAAACATGATGAAAGGATCAAATCCACACACATAAATATTAAACTTGAATGTAAATTGGCTAAATGCTCCAATTAAAAGGCACAGAGTGGCAAGCTGTATAAAGGAGCAGGACTGAATGGTATGCTGTCTTCAAGAGACCCATCTCCCATGTAATGACACCCATAGGCTCAGCGTAAAGGGATAGAGGAAAATCTACCAAGCAAATGGCAGTCAGAAAAAAGCAGGGGTTGCTATTTCAGACAAAACATACTTTAAGCTAACAAAGATCAAAAAAGACAAGGAAGGACATTACATAATGGTAAAGGGTTCAATTCAACAAGAATGCTTAACTATCCTAAATATATATGCACCCAACACAGGAGCACCCAGATTCATAAAGCGAATTCTTACAGACCTACAAAGAGACTTAGATTCCCACACAATAATAGTGGGAGACTTCTACATCCTACTGACAGTTTTTAGATAGACCATCCAGTCAGAAAATTAACAAAGATTTTCAGGATCTAAACTTAACACTTGACCAAATGGAACTATTAGACATCTACAAAATGCCCTACCCAAAAGGAACAGAATATACCGTCTTCTCATCTGCACATAGCACATATTCTAAAATCAACCACACAACTGGACATAAAACAATCCTCAGAAAATCTAAAAAAAATGAAACCATACCAACCACACTCTCAGGCCATAATGCAATAAAAATAAAAATAAATACTAAGAAAATCACTCAAAACCATACAATTGGATGGAAATTAAACAACCTGGTCCTGAATGACTTTTGGGTAAACAATGAAATTATGGCAGACATCAAGAAATTCTCTGGAACTACTGAGAACCAAGAAAACATACCAGAATCTCTAGGACACAGCTAAAGTAGTTCTAAGAGGAAAGTTTATAGTGCTAAAGGTCCACATCAAAAATTCATAAAATCTCAAATTAGCAACCTAACATTACACCTAGAGGAACTAGAGAAACAATACAAAACAAACCCAAAGCTAGCAAAAGACAAGAAATAACTAAAATCAGAGCTGAAATGAAGGAAACTAAGAGGCAAAAAAAACAAACAAAAGATCAATGAGTATAAGAGT
Source organism: Pongo pygmaeus (assembly GCF_028885625.2). Taxonomy (NCBI): domain Eukaryota; kingdom Metazoa; phylum Chordata; class Mammalia; order Primates; family Hominidae; genus Pongo; species Pongo pygmaeus. Next base: position 53,840,261 of record NC_085930.1, on the reverse strand, counting down.
TGGTTTTTTGACATAAGAAATATGATAGACCACTAGCCAGGCTAATAAAAAGAAAAAGAGAGAAGATCCAAATAAACAATCATAAATGCCAAAAAAGGCATTACCACCAACCCCACAGAAATATAAAAAACCCTCAGAGATTGCTATGAACACCTCTATGCACATAGACTAGAAAACCTAAAATAAATGAATACATTCCTGGAAACATACAAACTCCCAAGATTGAGCCAGGGAGAAATTGAATCCCTGGACAGACCAATAAAGAGTTCCAAAATTAAATCACTAATAAAAAGCCTACCAACCATAAAGGACCCAGGACAAGAATGATTCACAGCCAAATTCCATCAGATGCATAAAGAATAGCTTGTACCATTCTAACTGAAACTACTCCAAAAAATTGAGGAGGAGGAACTCCTCTCCAACTGATTCTATGAGGCCAGCTTCATCCTGATACCAAAACCTGGTAGAAATACAACAAAAAAATCTTCAGGCCAATATCCTTGATGAACACAGATGTAAAAATTCTCAACAAAATGCTAGCAAACTGAGTCCTGCAGCACGTGAAAAAGCTAATCAACCACACTCAAGCAGGCTTTATCCCGGGATGCAAGGTTGGTTCAATAATCACAATAAATAAATGCGATCTACTACATAAACAGAACTGAAAACAAAAACCACATGACTATCTCAATAGATGCAGAAAAGACCTCTGGTACAATTCAATGTCCTTCATGTTAAAAACCCTCAACAAACTAGACATTAAAGGAACATATTTCAAAATAACAAGAGCCATCTATGACAAACTCACAGCCAACATCATACTGAATGGGCGAAAGCTGGAAGCATTCCCCTTGAAAACCAAAACAAGACAAGGATGCCATCTCTCACCATTCCTAGTCAACATAGACTGGAAGTCCTAGGCAGAGCAATAATGCAAGAGAAAGAAATAAAAGGCCTGTAAATATTAATAGGAAGAAAAGAAGTTGAACTATCTCTCTTTGAAGATAATATGAGTCTACACATAGAAAACCCCATAATCTCAGCCCAAAAACTCCTTAAGCTAATAAACATTGCATTAGTAGGTGACTGGATCTATATCTATTACGCATTTTCTACAAAAAAGAAACCACTATGAAAGTAAGCATAAATATTAAATTATTTCTAGCTGTTGAGATTATGAGGAAAAAAGCCTGTCAAGTTAACAAGAACTTGCTCAGGAAATAATTTTGTTGTACGTTAAGAAATCGTTTAATTCATAGATTCTTACCGTTCCCGTTTAAATTTAAGAGAATGGAGAATGGCTGGCCTTTTTTGTCTAAGGTTCCACAAATGAAGTGTATCATCTGAACTTGCACTGACCAAGGCACCCTAGAACAAAAAGAAGATAAAGTAAGTGTGTGGTTTACTTAATTTAGGGTTTTTATGAAGCACAAACAAGCTAATTTACTCAATTTTTACTACCTGAAGAGTTACTTGTGTTAACTCAGAAATATAAGGAAGGATAGGTGCATAAACTTCAATCAGGAAGGGTAAGAATGCTGAAAGTAGAAGAGGCAACTGACCCACTGCATTTCAACGGTCAGGGAGACTAGCTTAAGGAATATTTATTTACCAACAGAGAGGATTAATTATTATAGCATTGTTATGACCATTAAAGGTTTTTCTTTGGGAAAAAATAGTTTAGGGATGGTTTTTGTTTCTACTATTTACACATATACTATATAGCCTTACAGAGAAGAAAATATTCAATGCAGTCTTACAAAATTGAATACAGGTCATATAAAAATTCTCCTTTGCAAGAATTTTCTGTATATTTGGAAAGTGTATATTCTTCCTAAAAAGTATATTTGGTATAATTTAATTTGCTTCTTATAGTCCAAGAAGCTTCATCAATTATAAAGGAAAATATCCATAATAAAAGAAAACATTTCTCCAACTAGAATTTAGTGTAACTATAAAATTATACTAAGATTCCTTTTATATAGCACCACCAAATACAAATGAATCCTATTTTGTATACAATAGGATATTTTCTACATCTTAATGTGGCAGAAAGCATATGGACAGATAATAACTGTTTGTATGACTTTGCATATATGCTTAAACTATTTATTTGACTGGGTTAAATCAGATCATTTAAAAATGTTAGAACTTTTACCATAATGACAGTTAACCAGCTGAAAATGTCGATGCTTACCCATTAACAGATCCTAAATCCAGCGCATTAAATGTGTTCTCTAAGAGTGATCTTTCAGAACCTTGGTTGTCCTGAGATACCTAAAAGGCTTTTTATATTTTCCAAAGTACTTTGTTAGAAGTAATCTCTCATAGTTTATAGTATCAATCACAGATATCCCATTTAGATACTAGGAAGAACTATATTGAAATTGCTAGCATTTATTTCTTCTTTAGGAATTAGAAGAGAGAAGATAGGAATCTAAATGCCCTTCTATAATAATTTCTAAACCAAAAAAATGCTCATGTATCCTATGATGGGTCTCTTTATATTGGGTACCTGTGATTTTAGTCTGAGAGAGAAATGGCTTTATAAAAATAGAAACATAATCAAAGATCATATCCATGAAAATATTTAGAAATTTGTATGATTTACATATTTATATCTAATTACATATATACATGTTCAAAGATGTATATATTGATATACACATCTTAACATGAACTCAGATAATTTCCTTCCATGAAATAGGAGGTATTCTATATAAGCCTTGAGAATTTTTGTATTTGTTTGCCTGTTTTATTTGTATACTGTACATATGCTTCCTATAAACAAACTAGAAATTTATTAGGATATCTTGGAAGCATTTGATGAGTTACACTTGATTTTTTTGAGATACAGTATACTGGTCTCATTTCTCAGAGAGGTGGAAGTTCACCTGAGATGGGGTGAGGATAGAACATGATATGTAACAACAATAAAACATTCTCTACAAGAGATAGTTACATGCTATACAGAAGATATAACATGCCAAAGGCAATGTTATTAAAGTAGCATATATTCAATAATATCTTAGTGTAATACCTAAATAATTCTACTGAGGAACTCAGTGTTCTTTTTTTGTTTGTTTGTTTGTTTTTGAAATGGAGTCTCGCTCTGTCGCCAGGCTGGAGTGCAGTGGTGCGATCTTAGCTCACTGCAACCTCTGCCTCCCAGGTTCAAGCAATTCTCCTGCCTCAGCCTCCGGAGTAGCTGGGACTACAGGTGTGTGCCACCACATCCAACTAATTTTTGTAATTTTAGTAGAGACGGGGTTTCACCATGTTGGCCAGGATGGTCTTGATCTCTTGACCTCGTGATCCACCCGCCTTAACTTCCCAAAGTGCTAGGATTACAGGCGTAAGCCACCGTGCCTGGCCAGTATTCTTAATTCTGTGATAAAACTGAGATGTAACTTATCATCGGAGGGAAGTGAACAGTACCACTAAGCATAACAGCACCAACAGAGACAGACACATGAAAGTAAGCACAACAGCAGAGTGTCTAGGTTCATTTATAAAAACAAAGTGAACCTACCAAAAGCACTATAAAGATCTGTGAAAATGTTTAAAATTAAGAATAGAAAAACCAGTTAGGTCAGAAACTGAGAAGTTTGGGAAAAGATACAGAAGCTTTGTGTGAGGTACACAGGGCGAGTAGTTCAGGATAAATGACGTGAACAAGGCAAGGAGGTTGAAGGCTTGTCTTTATTTATTCTTAGTTATGTACCACAGGGGCAAACTTAGGACCTGGAAGACAAATCTCAAAGGATCAGACCCAGTGCAAATCACATGGAAACAAATTATGCCTGTAAGTATACATCCATACAGAAGGCAAAAAGCTGAGATCCCTCAACAAGGAACTACAGAGTATCACTGAGACCTTGAGAAGCCTGACATTCTAGATAATAATGAGCAGTTATTACAATGAAATATTTTTCAAATGTTTTCTTTACCTTCCTTTCTCATTTCAGTACCCCATAGCAAGTGTGCCTACATGGTGAAATATGCTATATGCTACGTTTGTCAATAAAGAGGATCTCATAGTCTTCCAAGAAAGATTTTGAGCCAAGAGAAGTGAAAAGTGAACATTTGCCAATCTCTTTCTTGCCTTGGGTTACCTCTGATATGAAGTTCTATGAGACATTTTACCCACATTTATAATTGTAAGTTCTTAGGAAGATAAACAGATATAGATATATGCAAATATATGCAGACACTGAATGAAAGATCATTGTCATGCCATGAGAAAATAACCAAACATTTTTTTCCAAGGCACTGAGTTCAGTCTTCTAAGTGCCTGCATTTGGCATGGCACAAACTTTTAAAGCATTTTTGCATTGACTGGCTCACTTAATACAAAAGAAGGTCTAGAAGACTCTAATTTCCACTATAAAAATCTGATTTAAGAAAGCCTAAAGTAGCCTTCTACTAATGGAATATCTGCAACCTCTCTGAGCTTCATAAATACATATTTTGTTTTTAGAGAGTTCCTCATCACCATAATGTTATAAAAATGTAGATACAGTAGAGAGCTAATTTCCATAATAACTATGGACACAAAAATAACTACAAATGCATATCTATTCCAACAAATGTATTTGGAGATATATACAGATAAAAGGGCCCATACGTATATAAGCAAAAAGATCATTTCAGGGAAGATAAAGATAAAATATGAAGTTAGGCCTTGATTACAAAATTTAAGTTGGTGGGAAGTGAGTGTATAGAAAAAAAATTAATGGCCAGTGAAGCAATCAAAAGACATTAGGATTTTTTTTAATTTAAATAATTAAACTAAATTATGCTATATAGTAACAATAACAGAATATGGTATATACAATCTTTTTTCTTTAAAATTTAATAAATTAACCAATACAGGAGTACAGTCTTTTGTGAAAAATATAATCAGAAGTAATATTGCATGCATATATATTTAAGCATTTAGAATCACAGTATTTAAAAGATTACATCAACTGATTCACTGCATAGTGGGCGAGTGTGTGATTTAAGTAGTCAAAAAATAATCCTTACCTCATTGATCAAAAATTGGAGCTGTAGGACAGCTGCACCACTTTCATGTTGGCAATAGCAATCAACACCAGGTCTCCCGAGTCTAATATAATAAAAGTCAAGGATTCTAACATTTTAATTAGCACCAATATTAATGAGCAAAGAAACTAACTTATTTATCAACAGATGTTTTGCTATTTAGTTTCCCTTATTTTTATAAATAGTTGAAAAATCTTACTCTTAGTAGTTGTAAGTTAAATTGTATAGCTCAGATGTTTAATATTCCAACAATTTGAAAAAAAGAATACAATAAGGAATTTGAAAGATGGCAGCTTTTTCCATGAAGTTAAACAAGAATTGGGAATCTAGATACACCTCACTTCATTTAAGATTTTTTAATTGATTAAACACTAGTTTCACTACAATAAATTCAAAGTGAGTCAATAATTTGGTATAATTAAATCATAAGATGAGTTTAAAAAGACACAGGTAAATATGTTGATAATCTTGACATATAAAAAATCTTCTAAGCATAATTTAAAACCCAGAGATCATAAAGAAATAGACTGATATATTTGACTAAATAAAAGTATAAAATATCTACATAGAAAAACATGATAAATAAGGTAAAAAACCAAGAAAACTGGAAAATAAATGGTAACAAGTCATCTACACTATGCTACATAACATATAAGTAAGAGAGAGAAAAAAAAGGAAGGAGGAGGAATGAAGGTAAAAAAAACAGAATGAGAAAACACCATGTAACAAAATTTACTTTCATATTCTATACCAAATGATCTGATATATATGTATATTTACTTATTTGTTTGCTTGCATAAAGATAAAAATTAGATGAGAGTCTCCACTTATGGTCATAATGAGGAATGTGGGCCAGATTTATTCACCACCTAAAACAATTAAAAATCTGTACAAAATGTATGTAACAAATTTTAAGACATTGCGTATCAGGTAGGAAATGACAATGATCCCTGAAAGACAGAAAATATATAAGGCGAGGCTTATGATAGCCCCAGTTTACTGCCTAGAGAGAATTTCAAGGCTCCAGCACAAGGAGGGGGAACCCAGATAAAATCTAGCAGGCCTACTGAGTGAGGAGACAGAACTAACAGTCTAGGGAGGCCAGGGACAACTAGAGTTCATAGGGTTGAGTAGCAAAGAAGAAAATGTAACACAAAAAGAGCTCTAGAGATTTGCAGAAGGGTCCTCCTCAAATCTTTAGCTAAGTACTAAGGAAGGAATAAGTTTGAAGAAACTACCTGAAACTGAGGAAAGAACAAACCAAGAAGAAAAAGAATCCTTCTTGAAGAATAAATCAAGAAAACAAACCAAAAATAAAGTTTATATTGAGGCAAGAATTTTTCATGTTCCCACCAGCAAAAGTGCAAACCCTCAGAATTCACATGCAAAGTACTCAGAGAATATTACCTCAGTATGAGGAAAAATTCCTCCCTAAGATAAAGACTGCTCTGGTTCTGCTTAGCAATACTGAAAACCAGGTTACAAAAGGATCAAACTGTTCCACATAGCTTAACTGCATACTAAACAAAGATCAAGGATAATTATAGAAATACAAAAACCTTTAGCACTCAAAAATGTAAAATTCAAGAGGTATGGCATTCACTGCAGAGAAGTAAAAAATATAACTTGTAACAAGGAGAAATATCAATAGAAAGAGACCCAGAAATAAAACAGGATAGAAATAATAGAGATAGTAAAACATTTATTATACTACACTGCATATGTTGAAGAAGGTAGAGAGGAGATTGAGCATGTTAAGTAGATATACAGCAGATAGATCTATCTATCCATCCATATATCTACCTATCTATCTCAAATAGAATATCTAGAGTTTTTTTTAAAATACATTGAAGATTAGTGAACTTGAAAATATGTCAATAAAAACTATCCAAAATATAACACAGAGAAAAAAATAACAGAGGGGTAGAGGAAGAACAGCACACCATTGAACTGTGGGTCAATGTCAAATGGCCTAATTAGTTGTAATTTGAGTAATAAAAAAGAGAAAGAGGAGGGAGAGAAGAGATAAAATATTTTTTAAATAATGACCAAAATTAAATTATCTTCAAAAATGAAACTGAAATGAAGACACTTTTCAGACACATAAAACTGAAACAATTCATCATGAAAAGACCTGCACTAAAAGGAATGTTAAAGAGGGTCTTCAGGCAAAAGGGAAATGATATAAAATAGTATCTGGATATACAAAAAGGAAAAAAGAACATTTAAAATGATAAATATATGGGTAAATATAAAATACAAGTTATCTTTAAAAAATAATCTACTGTTTAAAGCAAAAATAATAATAGTACATTTGTGGTTTATAACGTATGTAGAAGTAAAATGATATTAACAATAACACAAAGGCCAATAGGAGGGGAAATAGAAACTTTACTATTATACTATTCATAAACTAGTGTAACATTAATTGAAGGTAAACTTATATAAGGTACAGCTGTACACTATTAATATAAACCATAAGGCAATCACCAAGAAGATTATAGCTAATTAGCCAACAAAGGAGACAAAATGAAATCATTAAAAAGTTTAACAAAAAATAAGGCAGAATATTGTTGGGGGGGGCTAAGAACTAGTAAGATAAATAGAAAACAAAGAGCAAGATGGTAGATTTATACCCAGCCATACCAATACCACACTAAATGCAAACAGTATAAACACCCCATTTAAAATGCAGTGATTGTCAGAAAAGACAAAAATGCAGACCTAAGTATATGCTTCGTACAGAAATCTCCTTTAAATATATACAAATAGGTTAATATATACAAATAGGTTAAAAGTTAAAACATGGAAAATTATACACCATACTAACATTAATTAAGATATAGGTGGAAAGATATATTAATATACAGTAAAGTTGATTTCAGAATACAGAACATTACCAGGGTTAAAGGTGGTCACTTCATAATAATAAATGGGTCAAATTATTTAAAAAAATTAAAATCCTAAATTATACACCTAATTACAGAGCTTAAAATACATAATACAAAATTGATAGAACCACAAACAGAAACAGATGAATTCACAATTATAGTTTGAGTTTTTAGCACCCCTTTCTCGATAACTAATATAAGACAAAATTAGTAAAAATGAAGAAGACATAAGTAAAAGGCTATCAACCAACCTGACCCAATTGGCATTTATAAAACATACAACCCAAAAAGAGCAGAATAAATATACTTTTGAAGTATAAAATAAACAATTACTAAGAGATACAATATTTCGAACTATAAAACAAGAATCAAAGCATTTAAAAGTATTGAAATCATAAAGAGTATAGTTTCTGACCATAGTTGAATTTGAAATTAATAACATCCAGAAAACCCTCCAAATGTTTGAAAATTAAATTATAAACTACTAAAGAAGCATTGATAAAAAAACATAACAGTAATTAAATAATTTAATAAACTAATAAAAATATATCAAAGGTGTGAGATGCAGCTAAAGCAGCAGTTTGAGAAAAATTTAGAGCTTTTATTACCTATATTAGCAAAGAAAAAGATCTTAAATTATGTAAGCTTTCATCTTAAGAAGGTAGAAAAAGAAGAGCAAATTAATTTCAAAACCAGAAAAAAAGGAGAACAATAATAAAGATGATCAGATAAATCAATAAAATAGAAACAGATTAACAATTTAAAAAAACAGTGAAACCAAAAGCTGGTTTGAAAAATTCAATGAAATTAATAAACCTTCCACCAGAGTGATCAAGGTAAAAAGAAAGTACACACATTTCCTTTATAAGGAAAGGAATATTGCCATAAAAACTTTAGAAATTAAAAAGACAACAAACAAATATTATTTAAAAAATTATGTCAATAAATTTGACAATCTAAATGAAATGGACAAATTCCCAGAAAGACACAAATTACACAAGGAGAAGCAGGAAATTTAACAGCACTATACAAATTAATGAAACTGAATTCCAATTAAAATTATTTCCTCAAAGAAAACTCCAGGTCAAGATACCATTACTTATAAAATAAAATCTATGACACATTTAGAGGAAAAAATAATGCCAATTCTATAAAATTCCTGCAGAAAAATAGAGAGGAAGAAAGATTTTCTGACTCATTCTATAAAAATACTTTTATTCTAATACCAAATCATGACAAACGATATCATAAAACAAGAAAACTTCAGACTAATATCTCTCATGAATATAGATTCAAAAAATACCAATAAAAAATGTTGGCAAATTGAATACAACAACATATAAAAAGACTATAGTGCTTCATAAGGCCAAGGCAGGAGGATCACTTGAAGCCAGGATTTCAAGACCAGCCTGGGAAACATAGCAAGATCCCATCTCTACAAAACTTTAAAAGATAATAAAATTAGCTGGGTTCAGTGGCACATACCTGTGATCCCAGATAGTAAGGACGGTGGGGCAAGAAGATCGCTTAAGTCCAGGAGTTTAAGGTTATAGTGAGCTATGATCACACCTCTGCACTCCCGTCTGGATGACAGAGTAGAGCCTTTCAGAAAAAAAAGAAAAAGAAAGACAGAAAAAAAAAAAGCCAGGTGTGGTGGCTCACTTCTGGAATCCCAATACTTTGGGAAGCCAAAGCAGAACGATTGCTTGAAGCCAGGAGTTCAAGACCAGCCTGGCCAACATAGTGAGACCCCATCTCTACAAATAAGATTTTTGAAAAATTAGCTGTGCATAATGATGTGTGCCAGTAGTCCCAGCTACTCAGCAGGCTTAGGTGGGAGGATTTCCTGAGCCCAGGAGTTTGAGGCTTCAGTGAGCTATGACCGTGCCACTGAACTCAAGCCTGGGTGACAGAGAAAGACCTCATCTCTAGAAAATATATATTTTTTAAATTTTTTAAAGAATTATAAAATATAACCAGTGGGATTTATGCCAGGAATGCAATGTTGGTTGAACATTTTAAAAAATCAATCAATGTAAGTCATCCTATCAACTGAAAACAAAACCAATCATTTTGATAGATACAGAAAAAGCATTTGACAAAATTTAAGATGCTTTCATAATAAAATCTCCCAGTAAACTAGGAAAAGTGAACTTCCTCAATCTGATTAAGTGCATTTAAGGAAAATTTGTACATTATTCTTAACAGCAAGAGGAACAATACTTTCTACCTAGGATAATGAATAAAGCAAGAATCATCTATCATTATTTCTATTTACTATCATGCTAGATACTAGAAGTACTATCAAGTGCATTAAGGTGAGAAAAATAAAAAGCATGCAGGCTGGAAAGGAAGACAACTCTATTTGCAGAAAACATCAAATTTATATAGGAAAACCATAAGAAAGCCATAAAATATTACTGAAACAAATAAGGTTGTAGAAAGCAAAATCAATTTTTTTTAAGATGGAGTCTCACTCGTGTTGCCCAGGCTGGAGTGCAGTGGCTCAATATCAGCTCACTGCAACCTCTGCCTCCTGGGTTCAAGCAATTCTCCTGCCTCAGCCTCCCAAGTAAGTGGGATTACAGGAGCCCACAACCGTGCCCAGCTAATCTTTGTAGTTTTAGTAGAGATGGGATTTCACCATGTTGGCTAGGCTGGTCTCAAACTCCTGATCTCAAGTGAACCGCCCACCTCAGCCTCCCAAAGTGCTGGATTACAGGTGTGAGCCACCATGCCCAGCCCCCAAATTTTTAAATCAATTGTAATTCTATCTACTAGCAAAGACCAATTATATATTAAGAAAAATTCATTTAAAACAGCATCAAGAAATACTTTGGAATAAGTTTAACAAAAGATGTTTTAAGACCTGTTCACTGAAAGCTATAAAATATTACAAAGAGAAATTAAAGACCAAAATAAATGAAGATTTTCAAGATTCAATATTGTTAAGATGGCAACTTTCCCTAAATTGACCTAGATTCATTAAAATGACAATATTTCCCAAAGCAATCTACAGATTCAATGCAATTTCTATCAAAATACTAATGTCATTTTTCACAGAATTAGAAAAAAATCTTAAAATTCATATGGAACCAACAAAAGTGCCAGAATAGCCACAGCAATCTTAAGCAGAAAGAACAAAGCTGAAGACATAACATTGCCCGGCCTCACATTATACTACAAAGCTACAGTAACCCAAACAGCATGATATTGATATAAAAATAGACATATATATCAATAGAACAGAATCAAGAACCCAGAAATAAAGCCACATGTCTACACCCAACTGATACTTAATAAAGTCAATGAAAGCATACACTGGGAAAGGACATCCTTTTCAATAAATGGTGCTGGGAAAATTGGATTGTCATGTGCAGAAACATGAAACTGGACTCCTATCTCTCACTATATACAAAAACCAACTCAAGATGGAGTAAAAACTTAAATGTATGACCTCAAACTATAGAACTACTAGAAGAAAACTTGGGAAAACTCTTCTGGACATTGGCCTAGGCAAAGGATTCATTATTAAGACCTCAAAAGCACAAGCAACAAAAACAAAAATAGGCAAGTGGGGCTTAATTAAAATAAAACCTTCTGACAAAAAGGAAACAATCAACAGAATGAATAGCCAACCTACAGAATGGGAGAAAATATGCGCAAACTATTCTGGGGACTGACATCCAAAATCTACAAGGAACTCAAACAACTCAACAACAGTAAAACAAATAATCCCATTAAAAAACAGGCAAAGGACATGAACAGGCATTTTTTCCAAAGACCTACAAATTGCCAACAAGTATATAAAAAATGCTCTACAACACTATTCATTAGAGAAATACAAATTAAAACCACAATAAGATATGATCTTATGTCAGAATGACTATTATTAAAAAGTCAAAAAATAACAGATGTTGGCAAGGATGTGGAGGAAAGGGAACACTTATACATTGTTGGTGGGAATATAAACTAGTACAAACTCTGTGGAAAATAGTATGGATATTTCTCAAAGAACTAAAAATATAACTACTATTCAATCCAGCAATCCCACTATTAGGTATCTACCCAAAGGAGAAGAAATCATTATACCAAAAAGATAACTCCACTTATAAGTTTATTGCAGCACTATTCACAATAGCAGACACATGGAATCAATCTAAGTGTCCATTAATGGATGATTCGATAAAGAAAATGTGAGCTAGATAGATACATAGGTGGATTGATGGATAGATAGATAGATAGATAGATAGATAGACAGACAGATAGATAGATAGATAAATGATATAGAAACAGCTATATAGATATATAATGGAATATTATCCAGCCATAAAAAATGAAATCATATCTTTTGCAGCAATATGAATGGAATTAGAGGCCATTACCTTAAGTTAGGTCAACTCAGAAACTGTCAAATATTACAGTCTCACTTACAGATGGGAGTTAAATAACATGTCCACATGGACATAAAGTGTGAAATAATAGACATTGGACACTCAGAAAGGTGGGAGGGAGGAGAATGAGGGATGAGAAATTACTTAATGGGTATAATGTATATTATTTGGGTAATGGTTACACTAAGAACTCAGAATTCACCACTATGTAGTATATTCATGCAACAGAACTGCAATTGTACCCCTTAAATGTATATAAATTTCAGAAAAAAATAAAGAAAACAATGGTTTTCTGTTTTGTTTATATCACTAACCTCCGTTTGCTACCTAGAGAGTGGCATATTATAGATGTTCATTTTAAAATAATATCCAAAGCTTAGTTTCCTAGTGCTATTTTAGTAGTTACTATCCAAAAGACTTGCATAGCATCAATTTTTAAAAACATAGAAATGGCAAGAGAAAATACTATTTTTAATAAGAGTTAAAATATTTCAAGATCTTTTAAGTATTTCTTAAAGCAGTAATGTATTAATCAGTTTAATTCATGTTTTCACAGGCTGCTTGATACTTTTCAGCTGTGACATTTAGTTTACATAATTAAATGTTCACAAAACTCAAAGTATATAATTTTATATAAAACACTATAATTTATCTTTCAATTATTAAAAAAGTTCTTAGTTATAAGACTATATAGCAGTTAATGCTAAAATTACAAATACAATTACAGACTACTTGGTAATATATTGGTTTAACACCAAGTGGGTAAACATACCATAAAAAAACACATGAATTTATTACCTAGTGGCTAATAAGGTCACAAATAACAACTTTCTAGTAGCTAAATTCAATGATCACTTTTCATTCTTTCTCTGATTTGATCCCTACTGCAATATTTGACTTTATAATCAAAACTTTCTTCATGATACATTCTTCTTCCTTTGGCTTTTTATAATAACAAGACTCCAATTTCTTTCTTTTTGGCCATCACTTCTAAAGTTCCCTTGGGAAATTATTTTTCTCTACTTCTTATATATTTTCCTACATTCTTTTCTAGACCTACTTCTTTTCATACCTTACTCACTCCTCCTGGGCCATCTCAGCTTTCAATTACCATTATATGTTTATGATTCCAAAATCTTTATCTGCAGCTCAGAATTCTTCCTCAAATTTCAGAAAATGTATCTAAATACCCAGTAGATCACTCTACTTGTATGTACCACAAAAATCTTTTACTTAGCGTGTAACAAACTGGTTATCTTTCCTACCAAATCCTGCTTTGCTTTTTCTGTATCCTATCTCAGTGAGTGACAAAACCTTCCACTATGATGGTCAGGCCTATCATCCATTATTCTATTCCAAATTCAACATATTATGTTAGTCAATTCTACTTTTAAGCATCTCTTGAGTACATCTATTTTTACCCATTCTTAATGCTACTATCAAATCTTTCACGTTGCAACTCCTTAACTGGTCTCCTTGTGTAGTGGTTAATTTTATGTCCACTTAGGTACCCAGTTTTTGACCAAATACCAGTCTAAATCTTGCTATGAAGGTATTTTTTATGTGATTAATATTTAAATCAGCAGACTTTGAATACAGCAGGTTACCCTTCATAATATGGATGGGCCTTCTGTTGAAGGCCTTATAAGACTGAGTTCCCTGAGAAAGAATTCTGACTCCAGACTGCCTTTAGATGTAAGACAGCAACATCAATCATCCCTGGATCTCCAGCCTGCCAACCTGCCCTACAGATTTTGGATTTGCCAGCCTCCATAGTTGTGTGAGCCAATTTCTTAAAATAATCTAGATAGTTGATTGATTGATTGGTTGATGAATAGACAGAAATAGAAATATATACACATACATAGATATATACATATATGTATGCACACACGTACATAAACATCCTATTGGTTGTGTATTCTGACCTTGCTTCCAACCTATTTTCCACAATGCATCCTCAATCATCTTTCTACAATGAAAATCTCATAATGCCATTCCTATTTAAAAGTCTCCTGCCATGAGAATAATATTCAAATTCCTTATGGGGTTTTAATCATGTGGTTTATGGGGTGTTTCACGAACTGCTTGCTGCTTATCTTTCAGCCTTTTCCCTCTCTGAGTAATTCTCACATGCAATAAAGATACAGTGGGAGAAGAGATCATAATTTGTTTTAAGAGTGTCAATACATCCACATTAGGTCACCTCTATAGCATGGTTTGCGATGTTGCTCTTGGAAGCTTGTCTTGAACTCATTTTTCCAACTCTCCCAGTAAGTTACCCAATATCCATTTAATAAACTCCCTTTCTTTTTTGGGGAGAGGGGAGCTATTGCTTTAATTGATCAGGTTTAAAAAGCCATTGAATTTTCCTAAAATATTGATTCTCAAGCTTTATCATGCATCAAAATCATCTACAGGACATGTTAATATACAGATGGCTGAGCCCTACCCTGAGAATTTCTGATACAGTAGTTTTAGGGTGGGGCCTGGGAATTCTGGGAATTTATATTTTTTTTATACTTTAAGTACTGGGATACAGGTGCAGAACGTGCAAGTTTGTTACACAGGTATACATGTGCCATGGTGGTTTGCTGCACCCATCAACCCATCATCTACATTAGGTATTCCTCCTAATGCTATCCCTCCTCTAGTCCAACACCCCACAACATGACCCGGTGTGTGATGTTCACCACACTGTGTCCACGTGTTCTCATTGTTCAACTCCCACTTCTGAGTGAGAACATGCAGTGTTTGGTTTTCTGTTCCTGTGTTAGTTTGCTGAGAATCATAACTTCCAGCTTCATCCATGTCCCTGCAAAGGACATGAATTAATCCTTTTCTATGGCTGTATAATATTCCATGGTGTATATGCACCACATTTTCTTTATCCACTCCTACCACTGATGGGCATTTGGGCTGGTTCCAAGTCTTTGCTATTGTGAATAGTGCTGCAATAAACATATGTGTGCATATGTCTTTATAGCAGCACAATTTATAATCCTTTGGGTATACACCCAGTAATGGGATTGCAGAGTCAAATGGTATTTCAGGTTCTAGATCCTTGAGGAATCATCACACTGTCTTCCACAATGGTTGAACTAATTTACACACCCACCAACAGTGTAAAAGTGTTCCTATTTCTCCACATCCTCTCCAGCATCTGTTGTTTCCTGACTTTTTAATAATCACCATTGTAACTGGCATTAGATGGTATCTCATTGTAGTTTTGATTTGCATTTCTCTAATGACCAGTGATGATGAGCTTTTTCTCATATGTATGTTGGCCTCATAAATGTCTTCTTTTGAGAAGTCTCTGTTCATACCCTTTGCCCACTTCTTGATGGTGTTGTTTGCTTTTTTCTTGTAAATTTGTTTAAGTTCCTTGTAGATTCTGCATATTAGCCCTTTGTCAGATGGATAGATTCAAAAAAAATTCTCCCATTCTGTAGCTTGCCTGTTCACTCTGATGATAGTTTCTTTTGCTGTGCAGAATCTCTTTAGTTTAATTAGATCCCATTTGTCAATTTTGCCTTTTGTTGCCATTGCTTTTGGTATTTTAGTCATGAAGTCTTTGCCCATGCCTATGTCCTGAATGGTATTGCCTAGGTTTTCCTCTAGGGTTTTCATGGTTTTAGGTCTTACATTTAAGTCTTTAATCCATCTTGCATTAATTGTTGTATAAGGTGTAAGGAAAGGGTCCAGTTTCAGCATATGGCTAGCCAGTTTTCCCAACACCATTTATAAAATGGGGAATCCTTTCCCCATTTCTTGTTTTTGTCAGATTTGTCAAAGATCAGATGGTTGTAGATGTGTGGTGTTATTTATGAGGCCTCTGTTGTGTTCCATTGGTCTATATATCTGTTTTGCTACCAGTACCATGCTGTTTTGGTTACTGTAAGCCTTGCAGTATAGTTTGAAGTCACATAGCGTGATGCCTCCAGCTTTGTTCTTTTTGCTTAGGATTGTCTTGGCTATATGGGCTCTTTTTTGGTTCCATATGAAATTTAAAGTAGTATTTTCTAATTCTGTGAAGAAAGTCAGTGGTAGCTTGATGGGGATAGCATTGAATCTATAAATTACTTTGGTCAGTATGGCCATTTTCACGATATTGATTCTTCCTATCCATAAGCATGAAATGTTTTTCCATTTGTTTGTGTCCTCTCTTATTTCCTTGAGCAGTAGTTTGTAGTTCTTCTTGAAGAGGTTCTTCACATCCCTTGTATGTTGTATTCCTAGGTATTTTATTCTCTTTGTAGCAATTGTGAATGGGAGAATAAACTCCCTTTCTAATCAATCAGCCAACTAGTTTCTATTGTTAGCAATTAACAACCACAACTTATATGGCAGTTGTTGTCAGGAATTAAGTGGTACAAAAGCAGAACCTGAATGTGGAATTTTGGCTAAGTGAAGGAAGCAAAGTAACAGAAGTGAGGATATAGCCACTGCACTGATTACTATTTAAATTTAAATTATTGGTAGGTTTTGTTTTATTTTCTTTGCTACTACCGGAAAAAAATGATGGTTCCAACAGCTTATACAAGATCTCCAAAGAAAATGATAATCTTATTTTTGAAAACTGACTGTAGATATAAATGAAGCAATATTTCTAAAAGACCTTAGAATATTTTTGATGTTTCTACTGTAGAAAATGTAAGGGACACCCTGGGAATGCAGAGAAGTGGATAGCTTTACTATTGAATATCATATAATCACTACAAGACTCTTGCAATGATTTTTGAGGAAAGAAGACCTACATAAAAATTTCTAAGTTTTTGAGGATATTCTAGTAACTTACAGCCATTGGTCAAGCAAGTTATAGAGTACCAATTAATTTTTCCATTATTAATAATATCAACTACAGAAAAGAAAATACTGCAAAAATTTCTGCTATAGCCTGAAAAAGTTATTATTTCTATTTATTAATAGCATAATAATCTATGTATTACACAGCAAACAATCCACTTAATACTTCTAAACTTAATGAAAATGTAGTCAGTGATTTTGAAATAATTCGGCTGTGAAAATTGAAATTAATTCTAATGTTTCTATTAATTTAGATACAATTTTTGAAGATACTTGTATTAATTAATTTATTTAACAAATGTATATTGCGTATGTGATTTCTGAAGAAATTTAACTGACTGAATTTTTATTTCCAGAACAGATTATTTCTGGCCCTATTGCATATCACCAAATAAACTGAGTGACAGTTTACAGAGTACTCAAACATTATGGTGATAGAGAAAAGTAGAAAAAATCAAACTAATAGCTGAGAGCTGAGGATATGTGAAAGGAAAGGTGAAGAATAAAATATATGGTGACTATCAGTGTAGTAGGTAGAATAATGCACCCTGCCCCGAAGATGTCCATGTCCTAATCCCTGAAACCTTTGAATATGTTATGTTACATGACAAGGTGAAATTAAGGTTGCAGATGGAATGAAGGTCACTGTTTGGCTGACCATGAGATGGGGAGATTATCTTGGATTACTCAGGTGGGCTCACCATAACTACAAGAGTCCTTATAAGTGAAAACAAACAAACAAAAAAAAAGACACAGGGGAGTTAGTGTCAGGGTAATGCAACATGAAATAGACTCCACTGAGCATTGTGGACTTTGAAGATGGAAAGGGGACAAGAGCCAAAGAACAAAGGCAGCCTTTAGAAGCTGAAAAAGGAAGGAAAACAAATTCTTCCCTACAGCCTCCAGAAAGAAGTGCAGCTCTTCCAACACATTGATATTAACCAAGTGAGACTCATTTTGGGCTTCTGATCTCCAAAACTGTAAGATTCAAAGGACTTACCCTATATGGATGCTATTAAGTTAACCTTTCAGTTCCTCTTGACCCTGAAATCCCACGGGGGTGACTTTTTCCTTTTGTTACACTAATTTCCTTAAATCATGATTAACTAAATGAATTTGAGTACTCTCTTTCAGAATGTACTAACATATTGGATTTACATGGCTCTCAAAAGTATTCTGAAATGGAATGAGACACATTTTGATCATGTGCTTATAGGACTTAGGAATCCAATGGATATATACATATATATATACACACACATACACATATATACAAGCACATATATATATACACATAAATAGAAAAACTTACATTCATTTTGAAGAGGATCAGAATATGCCACACCAATATATGCCACTTTGGCATATGGATTATTTTGAGCTGAAGGCAATTGAGAATGAACAAATGTAGAAAGAAGTCTACTCAGAGCTTCTCTTGTCTGACTAAAAGCAGAAACTTACGGAAGGGAGGGCTGCTTGGAATAACCTGTTTTTGTAGTGCAACCTAGAAATATAACTATATATATTTTTTTTTTAAATTATATTTTAAGTGTTAGGGTACATGTGCACAACGTGAAGGTTTGTTACATATGTATATAACTATATTATATATCTGCCACCTCTTCCTGATTTTACCTTTTCTTCCTCTTTTAGTTACTCTTTTCTCTTATTCCTATTTTTTCAGTGTCAAATTTCTTGAATCACTAATGGATGCTTTCTCTGCTTATTCAACTTGCATTCAGTCTTTATCCTATCTTCATCAAACTTCGTCATCCATCTTTTCTCTGAAACTACATTAGCTAAGTCATAAATTACCTAACTGCCAAACCATTGAACACTGTTTTACATATGAGGATATATCAGTGAACAAGACATAAAAGCTCTTGCTCTCATATTGCTATATTTTACTTGAAGGGAAACAACAGCAAACAAATAAGCAAAATGAGAAAATATAAGCTAGTGATGTGTTATAATGAAAATAAAATAGGAATATGTGATAAAGAGTGTTTTGTGGTTAAGTTGTCTCTTAAGGAAAGGCTCTGTTAGTAGGTGACTTTAAAGCTCAGACATGAATATAAAAGATTTAACTAGGCAATAATCCAGGTGATCTAGAACAAAGACATTTAATTGTGAATTAACTTGAGTTATTAAAAGAACTGTAAAAGGTTAATAGTGCTTGGAGCACAGTGATTGAGGCTGGAGAAGAAGCAAGTACTAGATCATATAGACACCTTTACTTATTTATTTATTTTTATTTTATTATTATTATACTTTAAGTTTTAGGGTACATATGCACAATGTGCAGGGGAATATAGACACCTTTAAATCAAGGTGATACATTTGAATTTTATTTTAGATGTAATGAAAAGTCACTGAAAGCTTTTAAGCACGGGAATTAAATATAATTTAATTATAATTTAATTATAATTATATATAATTTATAAAATTATAAATATATTTCTATATAATATATTGATAATACTAATATATTATTAACATTAATATATTATACATTATGATATATTGATATAATTTATATATTATAAAATATATAAATAATATAATAATATTATAATTTAATAATACACTTTTACAAATTACTTTATATAAGTAATACTCTAGAGGGATTCAAAAACAGAAGCAGTAAGGTTGGTTTTAGTAGGATGTTTCTTCATTAAGCAATTTATTCCTAAATGCCAGATAAGATAACTAATATAATCCCACGTATCAGGTAAAAATATACCTGAGTCAACAGTTCATGGTTTACAGAAACTATTGGAATTTGAGAGCCAAGAGCAGGTTTTGGAAATTCAAACACCTGCAAAATTTAGACAGTTAAAAATTAACTTAAATGAATAAAGTGTAAGAAATATATGGAACACTAAAAACTTTAGTAAACTGGAAAGTCTGTACAATTTAAAGAAACAGCTATGCTTCAGCTTCAGCTGATAATTGCTATATGAGAACTCAGGCTCAGATCTGATTATTCAAGAGAAAATATTTGCATTATAATATTTATATTTATATATAATATATACTTTAAAAGAGCAAACCATATAGGGTTGAGTTATAAGCAATAGTATTTCTTGCTATCCCAACTACTCCCTCAATCTACTGTGTACATCCTAAGCTATTCAAGGAATCATTTTGAAAACTCCTTTTCACTAGGTCCAGCATAGGGAGATAGGAAAGCATTTCCTATTCTTCAAAAATAGGGGAGGCTTAGAAACCACCAAAACTCTCTTTAAAGAAATATTTCTAATCTCTAACATCTCTCTTGGCCTCTCTAACTTCTCTTATTAATTGAGTTGGGTGGTTACCTAAGAGTCACAAATTACTTTTTAATTTTCTCTTCAAGCCTTGCCAAGGTAATTCAGTGCCTTGCTTTGGAATTTGGGGAATATTTGCCACGTAGTTTTGGAGACTTCAATTTAAACTGTCATTTTAACATTCTGTTATATACAATATTAGAATGATACTGTTCAAAGCATTGAGAAATTAAGTGATTTTTCATGATCAAAAAACCAGGGCATGATAGAAGTAGAATTCTAATCCAGGATTTTCTAAATCAATTGCTCAAGCTTTATGCACTATTTTTGTTGTCTTTATTATCTTTTAATTTCTGTAAGGATCAAATCTATATACTTGTGTTTATACATTTATGGGCTATATATCATGGAATAGATGTTGTAGAGAAGGAAAAATTTTCTCCAACCTCTTACATTTTCTACTTCAGTGTTGCAAATTAAATTAACAAATGACATTAATGGTAGAATGAGTTTATAAATTTTATTGATGGTAATATTTTTATTTTACCTGCATGGGGCTTCACAGAAAAGAAGTGGAAACCCAAAGAGATGGTTAGACTTGACAGCTTACATAGCACTAGAAGTTACCTGAATTCCAGAGCTGAATGTATCCGAGAGCTGACAGAACACTGAAAGGTATTTGAATTTCAAACACCAAGAGTGGAGGTATCTCAATGCTCAACCAGAGGCATTCAGTAGTAACCCCAGAAAGATTTTACCTTAGTGGTAGGACTGAAGAATTCCTAAAGTAAAGCCACTCTAGACCCATCCTAATTCCCTAATGGCATATGAGGCAAAGCATATTTTCATATGCTTATTCGTGATCCATATAGCCTCTTTGGTGATATCTGTTCAGAAATTTTACCAATGTTTAAATTAGGTTGTTTCCTTATTGTTGAGTTTTTAAAGTTCTGTAAGCTTGTGGACAGCAATACTTTTTCAGATATATGTTTTGCAAATATTTTCTCCAAGTCTGTGGCCTCTCTTTTGACTCCTTTAAGAGTGTCTTTCACAGGGCAATTTTTATTTTTTCATTTTTTGTTTAAGAATACATTTTTAGGCCAGGCGGGGTGGCTCATGCCTGTAATCCCAGCACTTTGGGAGGCCAAGGCGGGCAGATCACAAGGTCAGGAGATCGAGACCATCCTGGCTAACACGGTAAAACTCCATCTCTACTAAAAATACAAAAAAAATTAGCTGGGCATGGTGGTGGGCACCTGTAGTCCCAGCTACTTGGGAGGCTGAGGTAGGAGAATGGCGTGAACCCAGGAGGCAGAGCTTGCAGTGAGCCGAGATTGCAGCACTGCACTCCAGCCTGGGCGACGGAGTGAGACTTCTTCTAGAATTTTTACGGTGTCAGGTCTTAGATTTAAGTCTTTGATCCACCTTGAGCTGATTTTTGTATAAAGTGAGAGACGAGAATCCAGTTTCGTTTATACACCTGGCTTGCCAATTATCCCAGCACCATTTGTTAAATATGGTGTCCTTTCCTCATCTTATGTTTTTGTTTACTTTGTCAAAGATAAGTTGGCTGTATTTCTGCGTTCTCTATCCTGTTCCATTTGTCTACATAAGTATTTTTATACCAGTACCACTGTTTTGGTAACCATAGCCTTGTAGCGTAGTTTGCAATGGGATAATGTGATACCTCCATATTTGTTCTTTTTGCTTTGTCTTGCTTTGGCTAGGTGGGCTCTTTTTTGGTTCCATATGAATTTTATGATTGTATTTTCTAGTTCTGTGAAGAATGATGGTGGTATTTAGATGATAATTGCATTGAATTTGTAGATTGCTTTTGGAAGTATAGTCATTTTCACAATACTGATTCTATCCATCCATGATCATGGAAGGGGTGTCCATTTGTTTGCATCATCTGATTTCTTTCAGCAGTGTTTTGTAGTTTTCCTTGTACAGGCCTTTAATCTCCTTGGTTAAGTATATTCCTAAGTGTTTTTTTTGCAACTATTGTAAAAGGAATTGAGCTGGATTTGATTCTCAACTTGGTAACTGTTGGTGTATAGAAGAGCTACTGATTTGTGTGCATTATTTTTGTATCCTGAAACTTTGCTGAATCTATTTACCAGTTCTAGGAGCTTTTTAGATGAGTCTTTAGGGTTTTCTAGGTATACAATCATCACAAACAGCAACAGTTTGACTTCCTCTTTACCAGTTTGGATGCCCTTTCTTTCTTTCTCTTGTCTAATTGCTCTGGCTAGGATTTCCAGTACTATGTTGAATAGAAGTGGTGAAAGTGGGCATCTTTATCTTTTTCCAGTTCTCAGGTGGAATGCTTTCAACTTTTCCCCATTCAGTATAATGTTGGCTGTGGGTTTGTCATAGATGGTTTTACCTTAAGGTATGTCCCTTCTCTGCCAATTTTACTGAGGGTTTTAATCATAAAGCGGTGCTGGATTTTGTCAAATGCCTTTTCTACGTCTATTGAGATGATCATGTGAGTTTGGTTTTTAATCCTATTTATGTGGTATATCACACTTATTGACTTGTGTATGCTAAACTATCCCTGCATCCCTGGTATGAAACCCACTTGATCATGGTGGATTATATTTTTAATATGGTCTTGGATTCGGTTAGCTAGTATTTTGTTGAGGATTTTTGCATCTATGTTAATCAGGGATATTAGTCTGTAGTTTACTTTTTATTTAAGGTCCTTTCTTGGTTTTGATATTAGGATTTGATTTAAAGAGGATTACCTCTTTTATCTTTTAGAATAGTGTCAATAGCATTGGTACCGATTCTTCTTTGATTGTCTAATAGAATACAGCTGTTAATCCACCTGGTCCTGGACTTTTTTTGTTGTTGTTGGTAACTTTTTAATTACAATTTCAATCTTGCTGCTTGTTACTGGTCTGTTTAGAGTTTCTATTTCTTCCTGGTTTACTCTAAGAGGTTTGTGTATTTCCAGCACTTTATCCATCTCCTCCAGGTTTTCTAGTTTATGCACATTAAGGTGTTCATAGTAGCTTTGAATGATCTTTTGTATTTCTGTGGTATCGGTTGTAATATCTCCTGTTTCATTTCTAATTGGGTTTATTTGGATCTTCTCTCTTCTTTTCTTGGTTAATCTTGCTAATGGCCTATCAATTTTATTTATCTTTTCAAAGTACCAGTTTTTGTTTAATTTATCTTTTGTATATTTTTTAGTTTCAATTTCATTTAGTTCTGCTCTGTTATTGGTTATGACTTTTCTTCTGCTGGGTTTGGGTTTGGTTTGGTTTGTTCTTGTTTCTCTAGTTTCTTGAGGTGTGACCTTAGATTGTCTATTTGTGCTCTTTCAGACTTTTTTATATAGGCATTTAATGCTATGAACTTTCCTCTTAGCACCAGCTTTGCTGTATTCCAGGGGATTTGATAGGTTGTGTCACTATTATCGTTCAGTTCAAAGAATTTTAAATTTTCCTCTTGATTTCATTGTTGACCCAGCAATCATTCAGGAATAGGTTATTTAATTTCCATTATTTGCATGGTTTTGAGGTTCCTTTTGAAGTTGATTTCCAGTTTTATTCCACTATAATAGAGGGAGCACTTGCTATAATTTCGATTTTCTTAAATTTGTTGAGACTTGTTTTGTGGCCTGTGATATGGTCTTTCTTGGAGAATGTTCCATATGCTAATGAATGGAAGGTATATTCTGCAGTTGTTGGGTAGAATGTTCTGTAAATATCTGTTAAGTCCATTTGTTCTAGGGTATAGTTTAAGTCCATTGTTTCTTTGTTCACTTTCTGACTTGATGACCTGTCTTAAAGTCCCACACTATTATTGTGCTGCTGTCTATCTCATTTCTTAGGTCTAGTAGTAATTGTTTCATGAATTTGGGAGCTCCAGTGTGGGATGCCTATATATTTAGGATTGTCATATTTTCCTGTTGGACTAATCCTTTTATCATTATACTATGTCCCTCTTTTTTTAACTGCTGTTGCTTTAAACTTTGTTTTGTCTGATATTAAAAAATAGCTACTCCTATTTGCTTCTGGAGTCCAGTTGCATGGACTATGTTTTTCCACCCCTTTATCTTAAGTTTATGTGAGTACTTATGTGGAAGGTGAGTCTCTCGAAAACAGCAGATACTTGGTTGGTAAATTCTTATCCATTCTGCCATTCTATATCTTTCAAGTGGAGAAATTAGGCCATTTACGTTCAATGTTAGCATTGAGATATAAGGTACTATTGTACTCATTGTGCTATTTGTTGCCTGAATACCTTGTTGGGTTTTTTTTTTCATTGTATTGTTTTATAGGTACTGTGAGTTTTATGCTTTAAGTAGATTCTATTTTGGTGTATTTCAAGGATTTGTTTCAAGATTTAGAACTCCCTTTAGTAGTTCTTGTAGTGCTGGCTTGGTAGTGGCAAATTCTCTCAGAATTTGTTTGTCTGAAAAAGACTGTATCTTCCCTTCATTTATGAAGCTTAGTTTCACTTGATAAAAAATTCTTGCCTGATAATTGTTTTGTTTAAGGAAACTAAAGATAGGACCCAATCCCTTCTAGCTTGTATGGTTTCTGCTGAGAAATCTGCTGTTAATCTGATAGGTTTTCCTTTATAGGTTACCTGATGCTTTTGCCTCACAGCTCTTAAGATTATTTCCTTCATCGTGATTTTAGATAGCCGATAACTATGTGTCTAGGTGATTATCTTTTTGCAATAAATTTCCCAGGTGTTCTTTGAGCTTCTTGTATTTGGATGTCTAGATCTCTAGCAAGGCTGGGGAAGTTTTCCTTGATTATTCCCTCAAATATGTTTTCCAAACTTTTAGATTTCTCCTCTTCCTGGGGAACACCAATATTTTTAGGTTTGACCATTTAACATCCCAAACGTCTTGGAGGCATTTTTTTTTTCTTTTTCCTTTGTCTTTGTTGGATTGGATTAAATCAAAAGTCCTGTCTTCAAGTTCTGAAGTTCTTCCTTCTACTTGTTCAATATTATTGCTGAGCCTTTCCAGTGCATTTTGTAGTTCTCTAAGTGTGTTCTTCATTTCAAGAAGTTGTGATTGTTTTTTATTTATGCTATCTATTTCACTCGCGATTCTTCCATTTGTATCCTGTATCACTTTTTCTTATTTCGTTAAGTTGGACTTCACCTTTCTCTGGTGCCTCCTTGATTGGCTTAGTAGTCGACCTTCTGAATTCTTTTTCTGGCAATTCAGAGGTTTTGTTTTGGTTTGGATCCATTGCTGGTGAGCTAATGTGATCTTTTGGGGGTGTCAAAGAATCTTATTTTGTCATATTACTGGAATTGTTTTTCCAGTTTCTTCTCATATGGGTAGATTTTGTCAGTGGGAAGATCTGGGACTCCAGGGCTGCTGTTCAGATTCTTTTGTCCCATGGAGTGATCCCTTGATGTGGTGCTCTCCCCTTTCTCCTGCGGTGGAGCTTCCTGAGAGCCAAACGGCGCGATTGTTATTTCTCTTCCAGATCTAGTCCCCTAGCGGAGCTACTGCGCTCTGGGCTGGTACTGGATGGGGAGTGTCTGCAAAGAGTCCTGTGATGTGATCCATTATCAGGTCTCTAAGCCATGGATACCAGGACCTGCTCCAGTGCAGATGGCAGGGGAGTGAAGTAGACTCTGTGAAGGTCCTTGGTTGTATTTTTGGTAAGTGTGTTGGTTTTGTGTTGGTTGGCCTCCAGCCATGAGGTGTGGCTTTCAAGAGCACATCAGCTGTAGTTGTATAGGGAGGATACAAGCTTGCCCTATGGTCACCTTTGGATAAGTATTCAGGTTTCTCAGGTAGTGTGCAGGCCCATACAGCTCCCAAGGCATTATGTCATTTCTCTTCGATTAGGGTGGGTAGACAAAGACCATCAGTTGGGGGGCAGGGTTAGGCATGTCTGAGCTCAGACTCTCCTTGGGCAGGGCTTGCTGTGGCTGCTGTGAGGAATGGGGTTGTGGTTTTCAGGCCAATGGAGATATGTTCCGGGGGGATTACGGCTGCCTCTGCTGCATGCCACAGGTCACCAGGGAAGTGGGGAAAAGCCTGCAGCCACAGGCCTGACCCAGTTCCCAGGCAGCCTGCAGCCGAAACGCCAGTCTCACTCCTACTGTGCCCCCTCAACAGCACAGAGTTTATTTCCAGGCCGCCAGTGAGCAGGGCTGAGAACCTGCCCCAGGTTACAAGCCTCTAAGCTGAGAAAGCAAGCAGGCTCATGGTTCCTTGGCTGTCCCATAGAGCCTGCAGCAGCAATCCACCTCCTTCAAAGGGTCTGTGGATTCTCTTGTCTTTCTTGGTATGTTCCTGCAGTAGTTCATGAAGTAAAAGTTCCTGATGTGGGTCTCCACATGCTGCTCTGTCTATCCAAGTGGTAGCTGCAAGTTAGTTCTGCCTCCTATCTGCCATTTTGTGCCTTATTTTAATAAAATCCAAGTTATCGATTCTTTTCTTACTATTGTACCTAAAAAGCTATTACCAAACCCACATCACCCAAGTTTTCTTCTGTTAGCATCTAAGAGTTTTATAATTTTGTGTTTTACATTTAAGCCTATGATCCATTTTGGGTTGATTTTTGTGAAAGATGTAAGGACTGTGTCTGGATTTTTTTTTTTTTTTTTGGTATATGGATGTCCAGTTGTTCCAGCATCATTTGTTTCAAAGACTATACTTTCCCCACTGAATTGCCATTGTCTCTTTGTCAAAGATTAGTTGATTGTATCTATATAGATCTATTTTGGTGTTATCTATTCTGTATCATTGATCTATTTATTTATTCTTTTACCTGTAAAACACAGTTTTTTTTTTCTTTTTTACTATCCTTTATTTTTTATTTTATTTTATTTTCTTATGATTATACTTTAAGTTTTACTACATGTGCACAATGTGCAGGTTAGTTACATATGTATACATGTGCCATGCTGGTATGCTGCACCCATTAACTTGTCATTTAGCAATAGGTATATCTCCTAAAGCTATCCCTCCCCCCTCCCACACCCCACAACAGTCCCCAGAGTGTGATGTTCCCCTTCCTGTATCCATGTGTTCTCATTGTTCAATTCCCACCTATGAGTGAGAATATGTGGTGTTTGGTTTTTTGTTCTTGCAATAGTTTACTGAGAATGACGATTTCCAATTTCATCCATGTCCCTACAAAGGACATGAACTCATCATTTTTTATGGCTGCATAGTATTCCATGGTGTATATGTACCACATTTTCTTAATCCAGTCTATCATTGTTGGACATTTGGGTTGGTTCCAAGTCTTTGCTATTGTGAATAATGCTGCAATAAACATACGTGTGCATGTGTCTTTATAGCAGCATGATTTATAATCATTTGGGTATATACCCAGTAATGGGATGGCTGGGTCAAATGGTATTTCTAGTTCTAGATCCCTGAGGAATCGCCACACTGACTTCCACAATGGTTGAACTAGTTTACAGTCCCACCAACAGTGTAAAAGTGTTCCTATTTCTCCACATCCTCTCCAGCACCTGTTGTTTCCTGACTTTTTAATGATTGCCATTCTAACTGGTGTGAGATGGTATCTCATGGTGGTTTTGATTTGCATTTCTCTGATGGCCAGTGATGATGAGCATTTTTTCATGTGTCTTTTGGCAGCATAAATGTCTTCTTTTGAGAAGTGTCTGTTCATATACTTTGCCCACTTTTTGATGGGGCTGTTTGTTTTTTTCTTGAAGATTTGTTGGAGTTGATTGTAGATTCTGGATATTAGCCCTTTGTCAGATGAGTAGGTTACGAAAATTTTCTCCCATTTTGTAGGTTGCCTGTTCACTCTGATGGTAGTTTCTTTTGCTGTGCAGAAGCTCTTTAGTTTAATTAGATCCTATTTGCCAATTTTGGCTTTTCTTGTCATTGGTTTTGGTGTTTTAGACATGAAGTCCTTGCCCACGCCTATGTCCTGAATGGTAATGCCTAGGTTTTTGTCTAGGGTTTTTATGGTTTTAGGTCTAACATGTAAGTCTTTAATCCATCCTGAATTAATTTTTGTATAAGGTGTAAGGAACGGATCCAGTTTCAGCTTTCTCCATATGGCTAGCCAGTTTTCCCACCACCATTTATTAAATAGGGAATCCTTTCCCCATTGCTTGTTTTTCTCAGGTTTGTCAAAGATCAGATAGTTGTAGATATGTGGCATTATTTCTGAGGGCTCTGTTCTGCTCCATTGATCTGTATCTCTGTTTTTGTACTAGTACCATGCTGTTTTGATTACTGTAGCCTTGTAGTATAGTTTGAAGTCAGGTAGCGTGATACCTCCAGCTTTGTTCTTTTGGCTTAAGATTGACTTGGCAATGCAGGCTCTTTTTTTGGTTCCATATGAACTTTAAAGTAGTTTTTCCCAATTCTGTGAAAAACTCATTGGTAGCTTGATGGGGATGGCATTGAATCTATAAATTACCTTCAGCACTATGGCCATTTTTACAATATTGATTCTTCCTACCCATAAGCATGGAATGTTCTTCCATTTGTTTGTATCCTCTTTTATTTCCTTGAGCAGTGGTTTGTAGTTCTCCTTAAAGAGGTCTTTCACATCCCTTGTAAGTTGGATTCCTAGGTATTTTATTCTCTTTGAAGCAATTGTGAATGGGAGTTCACTCATGATTTGGCTTTCTGTTTGTCTGTTATTGGTGTATAAGAATGCTTGTGATTTTTGTACATTGATTTTGTATCCTGAGACTTTGCTGAAGTTGCTTATCAGCTTAAGGAGATTTTGGGCTGAGACGATAGGGTTTTCTAGATATACAATCATGTCATCTGCAAACAAGGACAATTTGACTTCCTCTTTTCCTAATTGAATACCCTTGATTTCCTTCTCCTGCCTGATTGCCCTGGCCAGAACTTCCAACACTATGTTGAATAGGAGTGGTGAGAGAGGGTGTCCCTGTCTTGTGCCAGTTTTCAAAGGGAATACTTCCAGGTTTTGCCCATTCAGTATGATATTGGCTGTGGGTTTGTCATAGATTGCTCTCATTATTTTGAGATACGTCTCATCAATACCTAATTTATTGAGAGTTTTTAGCATGAAGGGTTGTTGAATTTTGTCAAAGGCCTTTTCTGCATCTATTGAGATAATCATGTGGTTTTTGTCATTGGTTCTGTTTATATGCTGGATTACATTTATTGATTTGTGTATATTGAACCAGCCTTGCATCCCAGGGATGAAGCCCACTTGATCATGGTGGATAAGCTTTTTGATGTGCTGCTGGATTTGGTTTGCCAGTATTTTATTGAGGATTTTTGCATCAATGTTTATCAAGGATATTCGTCTAAAATTCTCTTTTTTGGTTGTGTCTCTGACCGGCTTTGGTATCAGGATGATGCTGGCCTCATAAAATGAGTTAGGGAGGATTCCCTCTTTTTCTATTGATTGGAATAGTTTCAGAAGGAATAGTACCACTTCCTCCTTGTACCTCTGGTATAATTCGGCTGTGAATCCATCTGGCCTGGACTCTTTTTGGTTGGTAAGCTATTGATTATTGCCAGAATTTCAGAGCCCGTTATTGGTCTATTCAGAGAGTCAACTTCTTCCTGGTTTAGTCTTGGGAGAGTGTATGTGTCGAGGAATTTATCCATTTCTTCTAGATTTTCTAGTTTATTTGCATAGAGGTGTTTGTAGTATTCTCCAATGGTACTTTGTATTTCTGTGGGATTGGTGGTGATATCCCCTTTATCATTTTTTATTCTGTCTATTTGATTCTTCTCTCTTTTCTTCTTTATTAGTCTTGCTAGCAGTCTATCAATTTTGTTGATCCTTTCAACAAACCAGCTCCTAGCTTCATTAATTTTTTGAAGGGTTTTTTGTGTCTCTATTTCCTTCAGTTCTGCTCTGATTTTAGTTATTTCTTGCCTTCTGCTAGCCTTTGAAGGTGTTTGCTCTTGCTTTTCTAGGTCTTTTAATGGTGATGTTAGGGTGTCAATTTTAGATCTTTCCTGATTTCTCTTGTGGGCGTTTAGTGCTATAAATTTCCCTCTACACACTGCTTTGAATGTGTCCCAGAGATTCTGGTATGTTGTGTCTTTGTTCTCATTGGTTTCAAAGAACGTCTTTATTTCTACGTTCATTTCGTTATGTACCCAGTAGTCATTCAGGAGCAGGTTGTTCAGTTTCCATGTGGTTGAGCAGTTTTGAGTGAGTTTCTTACTCCTGAGTTCTAGTTTGATTGCACTGTGGTCTGAGAGACAGTTTGTTATAATTTCTGTTCTTTTACATTTGCTGAGGAGTGCTTTACTTCCAACTATGTGGTCCATTTTGGAATAGGTGTGGTGTGGTGCTGAAAAGAATGTATATTCTGTTGATTTGGGGTGGAGAGTTCTGTAGATGTCTATTAGGTCCGCTTGGTGCAGAGCTGAGTTCAATTCCTGGATATCCTTGTTAACTTTCTGTCTCGTTAATCTGTATAATGTTGACAGTGGGGTGTTAAAGTCTCCCATTATTATTGTGTGGGAGTCTAAGTCTCTTTGTAGGTTACTCAGACTTGTTTAATGAATCTGGGTGCTCCTGTATTGGGTGCATATATATTTAGGATAGTTAGCTCTTCTTGTGGAATTGATCCCTTTACCATTATGTAATGGCCTTCTTTGTCTCTTGATCTTTGTTGTTTTAAAGTCTGTTATATCAGAGACTAGGATTGCAACTCATGCCTTTTTTTGATTTCCATTTGCTTGGTAGATCTTCCTCCATCCTTTTATTTTGAGCCTATGTGTGTTTCTGCACGTGAGATGGGTTTCCTGAATACAGCACACTGATGGGTCTTGCCTCTTTATCCAATTTGCCAGTCTCTGTCTTTTAATTGGAGCATTTAGTCCATTTACATTTAAAGTTAATATTGTTATGTATGAATTTGATCCTGTCATTATGATGTGAGCTGGTTATTTTGCTCATTAGTTGATGCAGTTTCTTCCTAGCGTTGATAGTCTTTACAATTTGGCATGATTTTGCAGTGGCTGGTACCGGTTGTTCCTTTCCATGTTTAGTGCTTCCTTCAGGAGCTCTTTTAGGGCAGGCCTGGTGGTGACAAAATCTCTCAGCATTTGCTTGTCTGTAAAGGATTTTATTTCTCCTTCACTTATGAAGCTTAGTTTGGCTGGATATGACATTGAAATTCTGGGTTGAAAATTCTTTTCTTTAAGAATGTTGAACATTGCCCCCCACTCTCTTCTTGCTTGTAGAGTTTCTGCTGAGAGATCCGCTGTTAGTCTGATGGGCTTCCCTTTGTGGGTAACCCGACCTTTCTCTCTGGCTGCCCTTAACATTTTTTCCTTCATTTCAACTTTGGTGAATCTGACAATTATGTGTCTTGGAGTTGCTCTTCTCGAGGAGAATCTTTGTGGCGTTCTCTGTATTTCCTGAATCTGAATGTTGGCCTGCCTTGCTAGATTGGGGAAGTTCTCCTGGATAATGTCTTGCAGAGTGTTTTCCAACTTGATTCCATTCTCCCCGTCACTTTCAAGTACACCAATCAGATGTAAATTTGGTCTTTTCACATAGTCCCATATTTCTTGGAGGCTTTGTTCATTTCTTTTTATTCTTTTTTCTCTAAACTTCCCTTCTCGCTTCATTTCATTCATTTCATCTTCCATCACTGATATCCTTTCTTCCAGTTGATCACATTGGCTCCTGAGGCTTCTGCATTCTTCACGTAGTTCTCGAGCATTGGCTTTCAGCTCCATCAGCTCCTTTAAGCACTTCTCTGTATTGGTTTTTCTAGTTATACATTCATCTAAATTTTTTTCAAAGTTTTTAACTTCTTTGCCTTTGGTTTGAATTTCCTCCTGTAGCTCAGAGTAGTTTGATCGTCTGAAGCCTTCTTCTCTCAGCTCGTCAAAGTCATTCTCCGTCCAGCTTTGTTCCGTTGCTGGTGAGGTACTGCGTTCCTTTGGAGGAGGAGAGGTGCTCTGCTTTTTAGAGTTTCCAGTTTTTCTGCTCTGTTTTTTCCCCATCTTTGTGGTTTCATCTACTTTTGGTCTTTGATGATGGTGATGTACAGATGGGTTTTTGGTGTGGATGTCCTTTCTGTTTGTTAGTTTTCCTTCTAACAGACAGGACCCTCAGCTGCAGGTCTGTTGGAGTTTTCTAGAGGTCCACTCCAGACCCTGTTTGCCTGGGTATCAGCAGCAGCAGCTGCAGAACAGCGGATTTTCATAAACCGCGAATGCTGCAGTCTGATCATTCCTCTGGAAGTTTTGTCTCAGAGGAGTACCCGGCTGCGTGAGGTGTCAGTCTGCCCCTACTGGGGGGTGCCTCCCAGTTAGGCTGCTCGGGGGTCAGGGGTCAGGGACCAACTTGAGGAGGCATTCTGCCCGTTCTCAGATCTCCAGCTGCATGCTGGGAGAACCATTGCTCTCTTCAAAGCTGTCAGACAGCAACATTTAAGTCTGCAGAGGTTACTGCTGTCTTTTTGTTTGTCTGTGCCCTGCCCCCCAGAGGTGGAGCCTACAGAGGCAGGCGGCCTCCTTGAGGTGTGGTGGGCTCCACCCAGTTTGAGCTTCCCAGCTGCTTTGTTTACCTAAGCAAGCATGGGCAATGGCGGGCGCCCCTCTCCCAGCCTCACTGCCGCCTTGCGGTTTGATCTCAGACTGCTGTGCTAGCAATCAGCGAGACTCCGTGAGCGTAGGACCCTCCGAGCCACGTGCAGGATATAATCTCCTGGTGTGCCGTTTTTTAAGCCCGTCGGAAAAGTGCAGTATTAGGGTGGGAGTGACCCGATTTTCCAGGTGCCATCTGTCACCCCTTTCTTTGACTAGGAAAAGGAACTCCCTGATCCCTTGTGCTTCCCAAGTGAGGCAATGCCTCGCCCTGGTTCGACCCGTGCACGGTGCGTTGCATCCACTGTCCTGCACCCACTGTCTGGCACTCCCTAGTGAGATGAACCTGGTACCTCAGATGGAAGTGCAGAAATCACCTGTCTTCTGTGTCACTCACACTGGGAGCTGTAGACCAGAGCTGTTCCTATTCGGCCATCTTGGCTGCTCTCAACACTGTCTTAATTACTGTAGCTTTATAGGACTTGAAGTCCAGTAATGACGGTCTCCCAACTGCTCTCCTTCAAGATTGTGTTGGCTATTCTGGGTCTTTTGCCATTCCATATGCACTTTGAAATCAGTTTGCTATTATCTACAAAATAACTTGCTGGGACTAAATTGAATCTATAGATCAAGTTGGAAAGAACTCAGTCTTGACAATGTTGAATATTGCTATCCATGTACATGGAATAGCTCTTCATTCATTGGAAAAAGGGCCTCCCTCTGTCACCCAGGCTGGAGTGCAGTGGCGTGATCATGGCTCACTGCAACCTTGAACTTCTGGGCTCAAGTGATCCTCTCAACTCAGCCTCCTGGGTAGCTAGGACTACAGGCGCATGCAACAACACATGGCTATTTTTTTTGTTTTGTTTAGAAACTGGGGTCTCACAACATTGTCCCGGGCCAGAATTGAACTCCTGGCCTCAAGAAATCCTCCTGCCTCAGCCTCCCAAAATGTTATGATTACAGCCATGAACCATCACACTCGCCACCCCCCCATTTATTTAGATCTTCTATGATTTCTTTCATCAGAGTCTTCTGATTTTCGTTATATAGATCTTACATGTATTTTGTTATATTTATATATAAGTATTTCAGTTCCTTTAGATTCCAATGTAAATGGTACTGTGTTTTTAATTGTTCATTGCTGGTATATAAGAAAGCAACTGACTTACATATATTTACCTCATATCCTGCAACCTTGCTGTAATCACTTGTTAGTTCCAGAAGTGTTTTTGTTGATTCTGTGGGATGTGCTACATAATCATGTCATCTGCAAACAAAGATAGTGTTATTTCTTCTTTCCCAATCTGTATATCTTCTGTTTGCTTTTCTGATCTTACTGTGTTACAGTTGGACTTCCACTAAGATGTTAAATAGAAATCCTTGGGGATACATCCTTATCTTGTTCATGATCTTAGCAGGTAAGCATCTAGTTCCTTACAATTAAGTATAATGTTGCTGTAGGTTCTTGGTAGATGTTCTTTATCAAGTTGAAGAAGTTCCCTTCCATTCCTAGTTTGTTGAGGGTTTTTATCATGTGTGGGTGTGAGATTTTGTCAAATGCAATGCTTACTCTGCATGTACTGATATAATCATTTAATTGTTTTTTCTGTAGCCTGTTGGTGTGATGGTTTA
This sequence comes from Pongo pygmaeus, assembly GCF_028885625.2. Classification (NCBI taxonomy): domain Eukaryota; kingdom Metazoa; phylum Chordata; class Mammalia; order Primates; family Hominidae; genus Pongo; species Pongo pygmaeus. The sequence goes on along the minus strand of NC_085930.1, from coordinate 53,805,691 downwards.
CATTAATTTTTTTAATGCTATCTGAGCCTTGTATAACTGGAATAAATCCCACTTGGTCATAGCGTATAATTCTTTTTATACATTGTTGGATTTGATTTGCTAATATTTTGTAGATGATTTTTGCATTTATACTCATGAGACATATTGGTCTGTAGTTTTCCTTTCTTGTAATGTCTTTGTCTGGACTTGATACTTGGGTAATGCTAATCCTCCTGGGATGAATTGGAAATGTTCCATCTGCTTCTATTTTCTGGAAGAGATTACAGAGAACTGATATAATTTTTTCCTTGAATGTTTTGTTAGAATTCACCAGTAAACACATGTGGGCCTGGTGCTTTCTGTTTTGGAAGATTACTAATAATTGGTTTAATTTCTTCAATAGGTACAGGCCTATTCAGATTATCTATCTGTCTTCAGGTAAGTTTGCTACATTATGTCTTTCAAAGATCAAATATAGTTCTTCTGTTTTGCTCACTCTTTCTTCTGCTTCTGGTAGTCCAAACGCACATCTATGTTACACCTTTTGAAACTGTCACACAGTTATTGGATATTCTATTCATCACCCCACCCCGAATTGCCTTCCTTCTTTACATTTCCATTTGAGAAGTTTCTACTTATCTATCTTCAAACTCAATGACTCATTCTATGTCTGAGTCTAATCTATAGATACATACATCAAAGTCATTGTTTCTGTACAGTGTTTTTTATTTCTAGAATTTCCTTTTGAATCTTAGAGTTTCCACCTCTAGGCTTTCATTATTCATCTTCCATGTTGCTTACCTGTATACATTTTGTCTAATCCCTACATTAAATCTTTTCACATAGTTTCATTGTTATTTTAAATTCCTTTTCTAACAATTCCATAATCTATGCTATTGCTGACTCTGGTTCTGTTAACTGCTGTATCTGTTTAGATGATTGTATTTTTTCTGGTCTTTGAAATGCCTTGTAATTTTTTGTTGAAAACCACACGTTTGTATTGGTTAACAGGAACTGAGGTAAATGACCTTTAGAGTATTTACGTTAATCTGTGTAAGTGCACTTGATGTGTGCTATGGCCATATATGCCAGAGACTTCAAATTTCACTAGTGTCTTCGTTTGTGCCTTTGTTCTTGACTTTGGGCTTCTTGAAATATTCCTCCTCAGACAGAGTCTGCAGTTGTTATTATACGAAGACTGGTTAGTGTGTTATGGTAAGACATGGGAGAAGGAAAATGCTCAATGATTTTATGATTAAATCTCAGTCTCGATATAATGGGTCTGTGTGTCTGGGCTATGACATTCACAAGTGTTTCTCCAGTTGTAACACCTTTTACCCCCAACTGATGAGACAGGAAGGCCAAGGTGGCTAAAGTTGAGCAATGCCCTTCCCCTACCTTGAATAAGGCTCTAGTAAAGCCTTTTTTCCAGGAAAATACTTTTTTGTTAGGGAGAATGCTCTGAGTATATTTTACAATGCTTATTCTTCCCTTCACCCTACCAGAGTCATAAAGGAATCTTTCTCAGATCTCTACCATGAGAACCTGGTGGATTCCCTACAAGGAAAAGTATTGGGGGTTCCCTAACATTTCAGTACCCAGCAGTTTCTCATTCTCATGCTAGTCCCACATTCAACGCCCAGCAATTTGAAAAAAGGTTACTATTTGAGTGTTCCTATCAGTTTATGGCTTTAGTGGCTTCTGTACTATCTGTGACCATCTGGATTTGCTTTTCTCTTCAGGTTTCTGGCTGTAGGTTTACACTGAAATCTCAGTTCTCTAATAGGTCCAAGAAAAGTTGTTAATTTTAAGACTGATCAACATCTTATTGTTTTAAGAATGGGAGTAACAATTTCCAACCTCTTTGCACGTTGAAGTTGAAACCAGAAATATAATGAACAGATTTTTTAAATTATTAAACCAATCATAAATTCTTGTATTAATCCCTAGCTGGGTCAACTTGTTGCTATTTTGTTAAAGAGTTTTAAATCACCTTGTCAATATTTACCAAAAATAAAAACAAAAAGAAAACAAACTGTGTTGAAATCATGATTAGGATTGGACTGAATCTCTAGCAATTTGGAAAGAAATAACATCTTAATGACACTGAGTCATTCAATACACAAACATGATCTTTTTCTCCACTGATTTCGTCTTCTATAATTTCTATCTGCAATGTTCTATAATTTTCAGTATAGAGGTCTTGAATATCCTTTGTTCAATTATCCCTAAGTACTTTATTATTTTTATCAATATTAAAGCTAATTTTTATTCAGTTTTTCAATTGATTACTCATATTACATAAAAATATAATTATTAAATATTTGTTTCTGTAATCTTGCTAAGTTTACTTATTAGGTCTAATAGTTGCTTTTTAGATTCATTGAGATTTTTACATAATCAATATGTAGATCTGCAAATACAGACAAGTACTGGAAAGAATATGAATCTACTGAAACAGTGACATATTGCTGGTGAGAGTGTAAAATTGTACCCCTATTTTGGAAAATAGCTTGGCAATTTCCTATAAAGTTAAATATATATTTGCCATAAGACACCTAATGTTTCGTATTCATAATAGCCAAAAGATAGAAAAACAAGTCCATGAACAAGTGAATAAATAAGCAAACTGTGACATATCTATACATTTGTATACTACTCAGCAATAATAAGTCATGCACTACTGATACATAAGTCTTGAACTACAAGATTAAATCATTATGCTGAAGGAAATACCTCAGACAGAAAACAATATATACTGTATAATTCCATTTATATGGAACTCAAAAAAAGACAACCCTGATATGTGGTGACAGAAGGTTAGTAGTGTTTTCCTATAGCAGATTTTGAGGTAAGAGGTAGATATTGTAGATGACACAAACAAATAGAAAATCCAAATTCTTCATGGATTGGAAGAATTAATATCATTAAAATGTCCATACTGCTCAAAACAATCTACAGACTCAACACTATTCCTCTTTTATTTCACTGAGCAGTGGTTTGTAGTTCTCCTTGAAGAGGTCCTTCACATCTCTTGTAAGTGGGATTCCTAGGTATTTTACTCTCTTTGAAGCAATTGTGAATGGGAGTTCACTCATGATTCGGCTCTCTGTTTGTCTGTTAATGGTGTATAGGAATGCTTTTGATTTTTGCAGATTTATTTTGTATTCTGAGACTTTACTAAAGTTGCTTATCAGCTTAAGGAGATTTTGGGCTGAGACGATGGGGTTTTCCAGATATACAATTCATGTCATCTGAAAACAGGGACAATTTGACTTCCTCTTTTCCTAATTGTATACCCTTGATTTCCTTCTCCTCCCTGATTGCCCTGGCCAGAACTTCCAACACTATGTTGAATAGGAGTGGTGAGAGAGGGCGTCCCTGTCTTGTGCCAGTTTTCAAAGGGAATACTTCCAGTTTTTGCCCATTCAGTATGATATTGGCTGTGGGTTTGTCATAGATGGCTCTCATTATTTTGAGATACATTCCATCAATACCTAATTTATTGAGAGTTTTTAGCATGAAGTGTTGTTGAATTTTGTCAAAGGCCTTTTCTGCATCTATTGAGATAATCATGTGGTTTTTGTCTTTGGTTCTGTTTATATGCTGGATTACATTTATTGATTTGCGTATATTGAACCAGCCTTGCATTCCAGGGATGAAGCCCACTTGATCATGGTGGATAAGCTTTTTGATGTGCTGCTGGATTCGGTTTGCCAGTATTTTATTCAGGATTTTTGCATCAATGTTCATCAAGGATATGGGTCTAAAATTCTCTTTTTTGGTTGTGTCTCTGCCAGCCTTTGCTATCAGGATGATGCTGGCCTCATAAAATGAGTTAGGGAGGATTCCTTCTTTTTCTATTGATTGGAATAGTTTCAGAAGGAATGGTACCAGTTCCTCCTTGTACCGCTGGTAGAATTCGGCTGTGAATCCATCTGGTCCTTGACTCTTTTTGGTTGGTAAGCTATTGATTATTGCCACAATTTCAGAGCCCATTCTTGGTCTATTCAGAGATTCAACTTCTTCCTGGTTTAGTCTTGGGAGGGTGTATGTGTCCAGGAATTTATCCATTTCTTCTAGATTTTCTAGTTTATTTGCGTAGAGGTGTTTGTAGTATTCCCTGATGGTAGTTTGTATTTCTGTGGGATCAGTGGTGATATCCTCTTTATAATTTTTTATTGCATCTATTTGATTCTTCTCTCTTTTGTTCTTTATTAGTGTTGCTAGTGGTCTATCAATTCTGTTGATCTTTCCAAAAAACCAGCTCCTGGATTCATTAATTTTTCGAAGGGTTTTTTGTGTCTCTATTTCCTTCAGTTCTGCTCTGATTTTAGTTATTTCTTGCCTTCTGCTAGCTTTTGAATGCGTTTGCAAGAAATGGAAGAACATTCCATGCTCATGGGTAGGAAGAATCAATATTGTGAAAATGGCCATACTGCCCAAGGTAATTTATAGATTCAATGCCATCCCCATCAAGCTACCAATGACTTTCTTCACAGAATTGGAAAAAACTACTTTCAGCTTCATATGGAATCAAAACAGAGCCTGCATCGCCAAGTCAATCCTAAGCCAAAGGAACAAAGCTGGAGGGATCACACTACCTGACTTCAAACTATACTACAAAGCTACAGTAACCAAAACAGCATGGTACTGGTACCAAAACAGAGATATAGATCAATGGAACAGAACACAGCCCTCAGAAATAACGCCACATATCTACAACTATCTGATCTTTGACAAACCTGAGAAAAACAAGCAATGGGGAAAGGATTCCCTATTTAATAAATGGTGCTGGGAAAACTGGCTAGCCATATGTAGAAAGTTGAAACTGGATCCCTTCTTTACACCTTATACAAAAATTAATTCAACATGGATTAAAGACTTAAACGTTAGACCTAAAACCATAAAAACCCTAGAAGAAAACCTAGGCAATACCATTCTGGACATAGGCATGGGCAAGGACTTCATGTCTACAACACCAAAAGCAATGGCAACAAAAGCCAAAATTGACAAATGGGATCTAATTAAACTCAAGAGCTTCTGCACAGCAAAAGAAACTACCATCAGAGTGAACAGGCAACCTACAAAATGGGAGAAAATTTTCGCAACCTACTCATCTGACAAAGGGCTAATATCCAGAATCTACAATGAACACCAACAAATTTACGAGAAAAAAACAAACAACCCCATCAAAAAGTGGGCGAAGGACATGAACAGGCACTTCTCAAAAGAAGACATTTATGCAGCCAAAAGACACATGAAAAAATGCTCACCATCACTGGCCATCAGAGAAATGCAAATCAAAACCACAATGAGATACCATCTCACACCAGTTAGAATGGCGATCATTAAAAAGTCAGGAAACAACAGGTGCTGGAGAGGATGTGGAGAAATAGGAACACTTTTACACTGTTGGTTGGACTGTAAACTAGTTCAACCATTGTGGAAGTCAGTGTGGCGATTCCTCGGGGATCTAGAACTAGAAATACCATTTGACCCAGCCATCCCATTACTGGGTATATACCCAAAGGACTGTAAATCATGCTGCTATAAAGACACATGCACAAGTATGTTTATTGCGGCATTATTCACAATAGCAAAGACTTGGAACCAACCCAAATGTCCAACAATGATAGACTGGATTAAGAAAATGTGGCACATATACACCATGGAATACTATGCAGTCATAAAAAATGATGAGTTCATGTCCTTTGTAGGGACATGGATGACATTGGAAATCATCATTCTCAGTAAACTATTGCAAGAACAAAAAACCGAACACCGCATATTCTCACTCATAGGTGGGAAGTGAACAATGAGAACACATGGACACAGGAAGGGGAACATCACACTCTGGGGGCTGTTGTGGGGTGGGGGGAGGGGGGAGGGATAGCATTGGGAGATATACCTAAAGTATAATAATAATAAAAAAAAAAGAAAAAAAAAGATGGATTAAAGACTTACATGTTAGACCTAAAACCATAAAAACCCTAGAAGAAAACCTAGGCATTACCATTCAGAATATAGGCATGGGCAAGAACTTCATATCTAAAACACCAAAAGCAATGGCAACAAAAGCCAAAATTGACAAATGGGATCTAATTAAACTCAAGAGCTTCTTCACAGCAAAAGAAACTACCATCAGAGTGAACAGGCAACCTACAAAATGGGAGAAAATTTTCGCAACCTACTCATCTGACAAAGGGCTAATATCCAAAATCTACAATGAACTCAAACAAATTTACAAGAAAAAAACAAACAACCCCATCAAAAAGTGGGCTAAGGACATGAACAGACACTTCTCAAAAGAAGACATTTATGCTGCCAAAAGACACATGAAAAAATGCTCACCATCACTGGCCATCAGAGAAATGCAAATCAAAACCACCATGAGATACCATCTCACACCAGTTAGAATGGCGATCATTAAAAAGTCAGGAACCAACAGGTGCTGGAGAGGATGTGGAGAAATAAGAACACTTTTACACTGTTGGTGGGACTGTAAACTAGTTCAACCCTTGTGGAAGTCAGTGTGGCGATTCCTCAGGGATCTAGAACTTGAAATACCATTTGACCCAGCCATCCCATTACTGGGTATATACCCAAAGGACTATAAATCATTCTGCTATAAAGACACATGCACACGTATGTTTACCGAGGCTCTATTCACAATAGCAAAGACTTGGAACCAAGCCAAATGTCCAACAATGATAGACTGGATTAAGAAAATGTGGCACATATACACCACAGAATACTATGCAGCCATAAAAAATGATGAGTTCATGTCCTTTGTAGGGACATGGATGAAACTGGAAATCATCATTCTCAGTAAACTGTTGCAAGAACAAAAAACCAAACACCGCATATTCTCACTCATAGGTGGGAATTGAACAATGAGAACACATGGACACAGGAAGGGAACATCACACTCTGGGGACTGTTGTGGGGTGGGGGAAGGGGGGAGGACTAGCATTAGGAGATACACCTATTGCTAAATGACGAATGAATGGTGCAGCACACCAGCATGGCACATGTATACATATGTAACTAAGCCACACATTGTGCACATGTACCCAAAAACTTAAAGTATAATAATAATAAAAAATAAATAAAGTGTATATAAACTTTATTTTTATGTTTATAAGAAGTGTATATAAACTTTATTTATATGTTTCTCAAATATATTATATGTTTCTCAAATATATGTATATAAAGTGTATATAAACTTAAAAAAACAAAACAAAACAAAAAAAAACACTATTCCTATCCATTTACCAACATGACTTTTCATGGAATTAGAAAAAAAAATTCTAAAATTCACATGGAACCAAAAGAGCCTGAATAGCCAATATAATTCTAAGCAAAAATATCAAAGCTGGAGGCATCATATTACCTGACTTCGAACTATATGGCAAGGTTACAGTAATCAAAACAGCATGGTACTGGTACAAAAACAGACATATAGACCAATGGAACAGAATAGAGAGCCCAGAAATAATGCTGTATACCTACAACCATCTGATCTTTGACAAAGCTGACAAAAATAAACAACAGGGAAAGGATATCCTAATTCAATAAATGATGCTGGGAAAACTGACTAACCATATGTAGAATGAAACTAATCTCCTACTTCTCACCATAAAAAAGGTTAAATTAAAATGGATTAAAGACTTAAATGTGACATCTCAAACTATACAATCTTAGAAGAAAATCTGGGAAATACCCTTTTAGATATTAACCTCAAAAGCAAATGCAACAAAACCAAAAATTGACAGTTGGGACCTAATTGAACTAAAACCTTCCATACAGCAAAAGAAACTATCAACAGACTAAACAAATGACCTACAGAATGGGAGAAAATATTTGCAAACCAGGCATCCAACAAAGGACTAATATGCAAAACCTATAAGGAACAAATAACTCCGCTGAAAGTGGGCAAAGATCATGAACAGACACCTATCCAAAGAAGATATACAAGCACCCAACAAACATATAAAAAATGCTCAACATCACTAATCATCAGAAAGATGCAAATTAAAACCACAATGTGATACCGTCTCACACCAGTCAGAATGGCTATTATTAAAAAGTCAGAAAATAACAGATGTTGGCAAGGTTGCCAAGAAAAGAGAACACTTATATACCATTGATGGGAATGCAAATTAGTTCAGCCTCTGTGGAAAGCAGTTTGGAGATTTCTCAAAGTAAAAGCAGAATTACCATTTAACCTAGCAATCCCATTAATGGGTATATATCCAAAGGAAAATAAATCATTCCACCAAAAAGTCATTTGGCCTCATATGTTTATTACAGCACTATTCATAATAGCAAGGATATGGAATCAACCCAGGTGCCCATCAATGATGGATTGGATAAAGAAAATGTGGTACATATACACCACGAAATACTATGAAGCCATAAAAAAAGAACAAAATCGTGTCCATTGCGGCAACATGGATGCAGCTGAAGGCCATTATCTTAAGCAAATTACTAAAGAAACAGAAAATCAAATACTGCATCTTCTCACTTGTAAGTGGGAACTAAACACTGAGTATACATGGACACAAAGATAGGAACCATAAATATTGGAGATATCAAAAGGGTGGAGGGAAGAAGAAAGGTAGATAAGGATTGAAAAACTACCTGTCAGGTACTTTGTTTCCTACTTGGGTGATGGGATCACTAGAAGCCCAAACCTCAGTATCAAACAACATACCAATGTAACAAACCTGCACACGCACATGTATCCCCTAAATCTAAGAATAATAATAACAATAATAATTACCCAACTAAAACTGAGCAAGATATTTAAATCGACATTACTCTAAAGGAAATATACAAACTGACAATAAATGCATGAAAAGAAGGTCAACATCATTAGTCCAGGGACATACCTATCAAAATCACCATGAAATACCACTCTACAGCCACTAAGATGGCTATATTCAAAAAAATAAATAATAGCAAGTGTTGGTAAAGATATCCATATGGAAGATACAAAGAAATTTAAGATCTAACACATTGCTGTTGGGAATATGAAACCATGCAGCCTTTTTGGAATTCAATAATAGCAGCTCCTCATAATGTAAAACATAGAGTTACCACATGATGCAGCAATTTCCTTCCTGAATACATGCCCAAGACAAATGAAAACATGCACGCAAAAACCTGTGCATAAATGTTCATAGAAGCATGATTTATAATAACCAAAAAGTAGAAAGGCAATCCAAATATCCATCAACTACTGTAATGAATACATAATAAAATGTGGTATATCCATAAAATGGAATTTTATTTGCCAATAAAAAATCAAGTATTGATACATGCAACAACACGCATAAACTTTGCAAACATTATATTAAATGAAATAAGTCAGTCACAAAAGACTACATATTGCATGATTTCATTTATATAAAATTTCCACAATAGGGAAATCTATATAGACAGAAATTAGATCCATAGTAGCTAGGATTAGAAGGATTTGGGGGGAAATAGAAAATAGAAAGTGACTGTCTAATAGGTACAGAAGTGATGGAAATGTTCTAAAATTCACTGTAGTAATTATTGCACAACCCCGTGAACATACCAAAATCACTGAATTGTTTACTTTAAATGATTAAATTATGTGGTAGCCAAGTTATGTGTTAATAAAGCAGCTTAAAAAGTTTAACAACAAAACAAAAAAAAAGATATAACAAATTCATTATAAGTGTCCAGCTTTGGACAGGAAAGGGGCTGAGAAAGAGGATTTGAGATCTTAATTGTATCTGTAATAACTGTTTTTTTTTAAAGTGAGTATTACCAGGAGTAACATCTGTTCATTTTGGATGGCAGATTTCTTAGACTTTGTTACAGCATTCTAAGTATTTTCTAAGTACATTTAGCTATAATGGTAAGCAGGTGAATGAGGATGAAGTTTGAGAAGAATAGAGGGTACCAAGAACTGATAGTGGTGCACTAGTATCACTTGTCCTTATACCATTTGAGTGTCCACTAGGCTAACTCCCAATTATTTGAAAATCTCAGAATGCTCAAACTGGGAAAATATTGTCCTTGCTATAAAAAGAAAGGGTTGCAGGACTCATCTAATAGGTACTGGCAAAAACCAGGAGACCATACTGAGAAATGGATTTTAGAAGCACTGAACTGGGGAGAGTATAGCATATAAGAATGAATAAGGGGAGGGGGATTTTACTGATGCAGAGACACTTTTCTAGAACTGAGGATTTAACATGGTAGGAAGTACACCTGCAGCCAAACCTAAATGTTACTGGGATAGTTCCAAGGTTAAAAAATGACTATGATAATGAGGTTGAGATGCTGTAACTACCTCGGCGAAGTACAAAGAAAGCAGTCCCGAAACTCAAAAAGTAGACATACTAGATTTAAAACATAATACAAGAAAGACAACCAACTGATTATATTCCCCTACTGAACCCAAATAATATTTCTTTCACCAAAGCAATAAGTACAACCGGCCCTTGAACAACACGAGTTCAAATTATGTTAGTCCACTTACACATGAATTTTTTATTTGCCTCTGCCACCCCAGAGACAGCAAGACAAACCACTTCTCTTCCATCTCCTTCTCAGCCTACTCAAAGTAAAGATAACAAGGATGAAGACCCTTATGACAATCTACTTCCACTAAATGAATAAATATATTTTCTCTTTCTTATGATTTTCTTAATAATATTTTCTTTTCTCTAGCTTACTTTATTATACAAATACAGTATACAACACATTTAATGTATGAGATAGGTATTAATTGACTGTTTATGTTATTAGTAAGGCTTGCAGTCAACAGTAGGCTATTAGTAAAGTTTTTGTAGAGTCAAAAGTTGTACATGGGTTTTTGACGGTGTGGCAGATCAGTTCCCCTAACTCCCGTGTTGTTCAAGGGTCAACTATTATCTGCTAGTGAGAAGCTCAGTGATAGTTTCTTCTGCTTGCCAGGATTGATGGTAGGGAATAATGTTATAACACTAGGTTCTCTAGTATCAATGAGAAAAAAAAAAAACAGAATTCTGGAATAGCAGAAGACTAATGTTAGACACCAAAATGGAAAATTAAAATACCTTGCCCAGTTTCCATAAATGAGCCAGTTCTCAGATCCAGAGCCTATCAATTGAAGGGGAGACCAATTCCTCTTGAAGAAGATGCTGTAGTGCCACAACAACCATGTGTAGTAGTGATTCTCTCACTTCTTCCCCAAAGATATATATAGCCATTTACCTAAATAATTATGTACTGGTGAAAGGGGAATACTCGAATCTCTTAAGGATTGTTGAACTTGGAGACTCAAAACACTATCATGGCCCCCCATATGCCCAATTAATTAATAGGTCTGAGTTCTCCAAAAATCATATGAATCATAGCAGACAATTGTAAATTCCTACAAATTTAACCAAGTGGTATTTCAATCACAGTTGTAATATCAGATGAAGTATCTTTATTAGAACATGTCAACATAGCCTCTAGCACGTGGTGTGCAACTGTTGATGTGTTGAAAACATTCCCATTTTTAAAACTCAGTAGGAGTCCAAGCAGATGCCTTTCGAGTTCTTGAGCTAGGCCATGCTGTGTCTGCATAGAGAACGTTCATCATTCAAAAAGAAATTCCTGACATACTACTAGGCCCTTGTAGACACTAAATAGGGGATCTAGAAAAAACATTATGACCCACCAAATAAGAAGAGTTGGCACAATAGCAAAAACATGATAGAAGTGGTACATTCAGAATTAGGCCCAACTAAGTTCATATGTAAGTGACTCAGATCCCCATTTCACTTTTCTCTAATTGCACCATTATTGCTTCCTCTGCTCATAGCTATGAACATGTAGGTGTTTCCTTATAACTACCACAAAGAGGAGAAATAAGAATGGGCCTTTTTAATAAATGGGTCATCTCCATAAGGTGGTACAGTAATAAATGAACTGCTACCACATTCAGATGTGGTTGTGGAAAAACAGTGGTGAAGGGAATTCCTCTCACTGAGCAAGGATCCAAGCAGTACACTTAGTCATAAACTTGGTGTGGACAGAGAAGTAATGTGAGGAAGGATAAATGCAGACTGTTGGGCAGTTGCAAATGGCCTGATTGGTTGGTCAGGAGCCTGGAAAATAAATTGGAAGATTAGAGACAAAGAGGGAGAAGAAGCATGTGAATGAATCTAGGGGAGTGCATGCAAGGTATGTGGATTCTTATTTCTTATGTCAATGCCTAACATAGTACATCTACCATTGAAGAGACACTAAAAACCCAGTTAAGTAGGATGACCATTTGGTGAAGATAAGTCAGCCATTGTCTGTCCTAAGCCACCCCACTGCCTTCATAATGAGGAACAGAGTGACCAGGTGGCAGGAATGGAGGTTACGCATGGAACCAATGTTGTGAAATCCTTCTCTTTAAAGTTCATCTACTCACCATCTCTACTGTATATCCAACCAGTCAGAAGAATCCAAGCTAAACCATCAATATGGTATCATTCCTCAAAAGATCAACCACCCACCTGGTAAAAAAAAAATTGATTATATTAAACCATAAGAAACTATTCCATCCTGGAAAAGATAGATATTTTATTTATTATGATTGCTACGTATTCCAAATATGGATTTTCCTTGTGCTGGACCACTATCTGAGAAACATAAAGTGATTTAGCCTCAACAAATTTCATATAAAATTGCCTCAAGCCAAAGGACCCAGTTGACAATGAAGGAGATGAAATAAAGGACACATTACCATTGAATATACTAGTAGTACTATTATCACATAAGCTAAAAGCTAGCAGCCTAAGAGTGTGCTGGAATAGCCTCTTAAACCATTGTAAGGAACCAGCTTAAACATGATACTATATAGTTTTAAGTGTGTTATTATTCAAGATGAGGATTAATACTTCCAGTCAACGGCCATTATTTGGTGTTGTATCCCCATTAGTTGTAATATATAGGTTTGAGAACCAAAAAGTAGAAGTAGAAATGGCTTCCTCATACCATCATTCTCAATGTCTATTTTGGAAATGTGCAATTCCTGTCTATATAAATTTAGTCTCTGTTGCACTAGAGACATTAGTTCCAGGGAAGGGAATGCTTCTACAAGGGGATATAAGAATTACAGTAAACCTAAGGCTACCACTTGGATACTTTGGAATCTCTCAGACACTAGACCAGCTGGCAAAGGAATGAGTTATTATACAGGGAACTGACCCTGATTATTATGAGGAGCTAGAGTTGTTGCTACAAAAAGTGGTCCAGGAGAAGCTTATTATTGAGGTGTCCATGCCGAGTAGTAATCACATATAAGCAAATGGAGAAAGCACAGCTTAACAAGTACTTTGACACCCAGAAAAGGCCTACATAAACCCAGTAGGAAAGAAACCTAAAATAGCAGAAGTGCTGGCTGAGAGTAAGGAAAATCTATAAAAAACGGTAAAAGAAAAAAAAGATAAATATCTATTACAACCTTAGAATTAACCATAGCAGCAGGAAAGTATAGTTTTTTCCACTAACTCTCCTATTATAAGTTTTATTTTCAATGTCATAACTGAATAACACCTGTAAGAATTAGTTTACATAGTAAACTTAACATGGAGCATAAGAGTAACTGTGTAGTAAAAGATGTGTATCTGTAGAAGATGCTGTCAGTATCCTGACCATATTCTTTTGACCATTATGATTTCTATGCAGGCAGAGTAACCTTCAACTACAAACAGTTAAAGGCTTTCTCTAGCCACTGATGCTCAGTCGGCCTATGTAAACAACAGATCAGAAGTACTAGTGAATAATATCCCACCCTCATCCTGTTATCTCTTGCTGCCTCAAGTAATGATTAACAGAGTTGAATATCTCATTCCTCAGGAGAATAATGCTACTATATCTATTAAAGAATTTTAATTTCTAGTTTAAAACTTTCCAAGAAAAAAATTCATACCCAAATGGTTTCACTGTGGAATTCCAGCAAACATTTACGAATTAAAAAAACACTAATTTCACATAAACTCTTCCCAAATATAGAAAAGAAGCAAATAATTCCCAATTAAATTTGAGGCCAGAATTTTATTAATAACTACACCGGCCAAAACCATTATCATAAAAGAAAGCTACAGACAAATATTCTTTAGAAACATGGAAAAACAGTCAACAAAATCCTTAGTGATCAAAAAGAACAATATATAAATAAGATAGATAATATATCATAATTGAGGGGGCTTATCACAGAAATCTAAAGTAACTTCAACATCTTTCCAAAATTAATGTACTTTAACATACAAGTAGAATTTAAAAATGTAAAAGTATAATTTCAATAACTGTTTTAAAAAGCTGGAGAACTTCCCCAATCTAGCAAGGCAGGCCAATATTCACATTCAGGAAATACAGAGAATGCTACAAAGATACTCCTCGAGAAGAGCAACTCCAAGACACATAATTGTCAGATTCACCAAAGTTGAAATGAAGGAAAAAATGTTAAGGGCAGCCAGAGAGAAAGGTCGGGTTACCCACAAAGGGAAGCCCATCAGACTAACAGCAGATCTCTCGGCAGAAACTCTACAAGCCAGAAGAGAGTGGGGGCCAATACGCAACATTCTTAAAGAAAAGAATTTTCAATGCAGAATTTCATATCCAGCCAAACTAAGCTTATAACTGAAGGAGAAATAAAATCCTTTACAGACAAGCAAATGCTGAGAGATTTTGTCACCACCAGGCCTGCCCTAAAAGAGCTCCTGAAGGAGGCACTAAACATAGAAAGGAAAAACTGGCACCAGCCACTGCAAGAACATGCCAAATTGTAAAGACCATCGAGGCTAGGAAGAAACTGCATCAACTAACGAGCAAAATAACCAGCTCACATCATAATGACAGGATCAAATTCATACATAACAATATTAACCCTAAATGTAAATGGACTAAATGCTCCAATTAAAAGACAGAGACTGGCAAAGTGCATAAAGAGTCAAGACCCATCAGTGTGCTGTATTCAGGAAACCCATCTCACATGCAGAGACACACATATCCTCAAAATAAAGGGATGGAGGAAGACCTACCAAGCAAATGGAAATCAAACAAAGGCATGGGTTGCAATCCTAGTCTCTGATAAAACAGACTTTAAACCAACAAAGATCAAGACAAAGAAGGCCATTACATAACAGTAAAGGGATCAATTCAACAAGAAGAGCTAACTATCCTAAATATATATGCACCCAATACAGGAGCACCCAGATCCATAAAGCAAGTCCTTAGAGACCTACAAAGAGACTTAGACTCCCACACAATAATAAACGGAGACTTTAACACCCCACTGTCAACATTAGACAGATCAATGAGACAGAAAGTTAACAAGGATATCCAGGAATTGAACTCAGCTCTGCACCAAGCAGACCTAATAGACATCTACAGAACTCTCCACAGCAAATCATCAGAATACACATTCTTTTCAGCACCACACCACACCTATTCCAAAAGTGACCACATAGTTGGAAGTAAAGCACTCCTCAGCAAATGTAAAAGAACAGAAGTTATAACAAACTGTCTCTCAGACCACAGTGCAATCAAATTAGAACTCAGGATTAAGAAACTCACTCAAAACCTCTCAACTACATGGAAACTGAATAGCCTGCTCCTGAATGACTACTGGGTACATAAGGAAATGAAGGCAGAAATAAAGATGTTCTTTGAAACCAATGAGAACAAAGACACAACATACCAGAATCTCTGGGACACATTTAAAGCAGTGTGTACAGGGAAATATATAGCACTAAACGCCCACAAGAGAAAGCAGGAAAGATCTAAAATTGACACCCTAACATCACCATTAAAAGAACTAGAGAAGCAAGAGCAAACACATTCAAAAGCTAGCAGAAGGCAAGAAATAACTAAAATCAGAGCAGAACTGAAAGAGATAGAGACACAAAAAACCCTTCAAAACATCAATGAATCCAGGAGCTGGTTTTTGGAAAAGATCAACAAAATTGATAGACCGCTAGCAATATTAATAAAGAAGAAAAGAGAGAAGAATCAAATAGACGCAATAAAAAATGATAAAGGGGATATCACCACCAATCCCACAGAAATACAAACTGCCATCAGAGAATACTATAAACACCTCTATACAAATAAACTAGAAAATCTAGAAGAAACAGATAAATTCTTGGACACATACACCCTCTCAAGACCAAATCAGGAAGAAGTTGAATATCTGAATAGACCAATAACAGGCTCTGACATTGAGGCAATAATTAATAGCTTACCAACTAAAAAAAGTCAAGGACCAGATGGATTCACAGCCAAATTCTACCAGAGGTACAAGGAGGAGCTGGTACCATTCCTTCTGAAACTATTCCAATCAATAGAAAAAGAGGGAATCCTCCCTAACTCATTTTATGAGGCCAGCATTATCCTGATACCAAAGCCTGGCAGAGACACAACAAAACAAGAGAATTTTAGACCAATATCCCTGATGAACATTGATGCAAAAATCCTCAATAAAATACTGGCAAACCAAATCCAGCAGCACATCAAAAAGCTTATCCACCATGATCAAGGGGGCTTCATCCTTGGGATGCAAGGCTGGTTCAATATACGCAAATCAATAAATGTAATCCAGCATATAAACAGAACCAATGACAAAACCCACATGATTATCTCAATAGATGCAGAAAAGCCCTTTGACAAAATTCAACAAATCTTCATGCTAAAAACTCTCAATAAATTAGGTATTGATGGGACGTATCTCAAAATAATAAGAGCTATTTATGACAAACCCACAGCCAATATCATACTGGATGGGAAAAACCTGGAAGTATTCCCTTTGAAAACTGGCACAAGACAGGGATGCCCTCTCTCACCACTCCGGTTCAACATAGTGTTGGAAGTTCTGGCCAGGGCAATCAGGCAGGAGAAGGAAATAAAGGGTATTCAATTAGGAAAAGAGGAAGTCAAATTGTCCTTGTTTGCAGATGACATGATTGTATATCTAGAAAACCCTATCGTCTCAGCCCAAAATCTCCTTAAGCTGACAAGCAACTTCAGCAAAGTCTCAGGATACAAAATCAATGTGCAAAAATCACAAGCATTCTTATACACCAATAACAAACAGAGAACCAAATCCTGAGTGAAATCCCATTCCCAATTGCTTCAAAGAGAATAAAATACATAGGAATCTCACTTACAAGGGATGTGAAGGACCTCTTCAAGGAGAACTACAAACCACTGCTCAATGAAATAAAAGAGGATACAAACAAATGGAATAACATTCCATGCTCGTGGCTAGGGAGAAGCAATATCGTGAAAATGGACATACTGCCCAAGGTAATTTATAGATTCAACGCCATCCCCATCAAGCTACCAATGACTTTCTTCACAGAACTGGAAAAAACTACTTTAAAGTTCATATGGAACCAAAAAAGAGCCCACATTGCCAAGTCAATCCTAAGCCAAAAGAACGAAGCTGGAGGCATCACGCTACCTGGCTTCAAACTATACTACAAGGCTACAGTAACCAAAACAGCATGGTACTGCTACCAAAACAGAGATATAGATCAATGGAACAGAACAGAGCCCTCAGAAATAATGCCACACATCGACAACTATCTGATCTTTGACAAATCTGACAAAAACAAGCAATGGGGAAAGGATTCCCTATTTAATAAATGGTGCTGGGAAAACTGGCTAGCCATATGTAGAAAGCTGAAACTGGATCCCTTCCTTACACCTTATACAAAAATTAATTCAAGATGGATTAAAAACTTAAATGTTAGACCTAAAACCAGAAAAACCCTAGAAGAAAACCTAGGCAATACCTTTCAGGACATAGGCATGGGCAAGGACTTCATGTCTAAAACACCAAAAGCAATGACAACAAAAGGCAAAATTGACAACTGAGATCTAATTAAACTCAAGAGCTTCTGCACAGCAAAAGAAACTACCATCAGAGTGAACAGGCAACCTACAGAATGGGAGAAAATGTTTGCAATCTACTCATCTGACAAAGGGCTAATATCCAGAATCTACAATGAACTCAAACAAATTTACAAGAAAGATACAACCCCATCAAAAAGTGGGCAAAGCATATGAACAGATACTTCTTAAAAGAAGACATTTATGCAGCCAAAAGACACATGAAAAAATGCTCATCATCACTGGCCATCAGAGAAATGCAAATCAAAACCACAATGAGATACCATCTCACACCAGTTAGAATGGCGATCATTAAAAAGTCAGGAAACAACAGGTGCTGGAGAGGATGTGGAGAAATAGGAACACTTTTACACTGTTGGTGGGACTGTAAACTAGTTCAACCATTGTGGAAGTCAGTGTGGCGATTCCTCAGGGATCTAGAACTAGAAATATCATTTGACCCAGCCATCCCATTACTGGGTATATACCCAAAGGATTATAAATCATGCTACTATGAAGACATATGCACACGTATGTTTATGGTGGCACTATTCACACTAGCAAAGACTTGGAACCAACCCAAATGTCCAACAATGATAGACTGGATCAAGAAAATGTGGCACATATACACCATGGAATACTATGTAGCCATAAAAAATGATGAGTTCATGTCCTTTGTAGGGACATGGATGAGGCTGGAAACCATCATTCTCAGCAAACCATCGCAAGGATAAAAAACCAAACACCACATGTTCTCACTCATAGGTGGGAATTGAACAATGAGAACACATGGACACAGGAAGGGGAACATCACATACCAGGGCCTGTTGTGGGGTGGGGGGCTGGGGGAGGGATTGCATTAGGAGATATACCTAATGTTAAATTACGAGTTAATCTCTTAAAAGAAAATATAGTAAAAATACTTTAATACTGATCTTGGTAAAGATTTTTTTGAATATGATACCAAAAGCAAAGGCAACAACAACAACAAAATAAACAAATGGGACTATATCAAACTGAGTTTCTGCAAATAAAATAATCAACAAAATTAAAGGCCGTTGAAGATTAGCAGAACATATTTGCAAACCATATATCTGATATGCATATATAAAAGAAACTCATATAACTCAATAACAAAAAAAAAAAGACTCAAATTTTAAAACGGGCAAATGACCTGAATAGATATTTTCCAAAGAAGACACACAACAGATGGACAACAGATATATGAAAAGGCGCTCAACATTATTAATCATCAGGGAAGCACTAATCAAAACCACAATGAGATATTACCTCACATCGGTTTGAATGCCTATTATCAAAGAGAAGAAAGATAAGTGTTGATGAGAATGTGAAGAAAAAGAAACACCTGTACACTATTAGTGAAAAACATAAATTGGTACAGCCATTTTGGAAAACAATAAAAAGGATCCTCAAAGAATTAAAAATACTATATGATCCAGTAATCCCTCTTCTGGGTATATATGAAAAAGGAAATAAAATCAGTATGTCATAGATATATCTGCACTTGAAGGTTCATTAAAGCATTATTCATTATAGCCATAATATGAGAACAACCTAAGTGTCTGTCAATGGATGAATGGATAAAAAAAAATGTGGTGAATGCATACAATAGAATATTATTCAGCCTTGAAAAAGAAGAAAGAGCCAAGATGGCTGACTAGACACAGCTAGAAAGAGCTTCTCTCACTGAGTGGCCAAACCATGAAGATCAGCACACCCCAAGGAAATCTTCAGAAGGAAAGCTTTGAGAGTGAATGGACAGAGAATGCAGAATCTGGGATGAAGGGAGAGGAAGCTGGGAACCCTATACAGGGTTGCAGAGCACCAGGACTCATTCCTGGCCCCACAAACCTCCTGGAGAAAGACTGAGTTAAATAGGCATGGAGTGGCCCACTCTTGCCATGTAACCAAGGACACCTAGATGCAGGAGACTCCATGAGCTCCAAGCGGGAGCTGCTTGGGAGTTAGCAGAGACAGGACTCCAGCCTGCAAAGTCCAGAGGGTTTGATGTGGGAATGGCTGCAGTGGAGCACAGCCAGGGATACCCATCCCCCAAGGCTCACCACACTGTTCCAGGTGGCTTAGGTCTTTTTTGACTGTCAAACCTGCACAGAACAGAGCTATCGTGCCTGTAGGATGTGACCAGTCTGATCTGAGTATCCCCTTTCTGCAAGAATTCCCAAGGATCCCTACCTGGCCACATCCACTTGCAGTGTAGCCTCAGATGCTCCACCAGGGCACTTCCAAGCAGCTACTGCTATAGCTCTTTTACTGGAAGACCCAACCTAACTGTAAGAGAGTTTTTTCACATGGGCCTTGCCAGCATGCATCCACCTGCAGCCTCCCCAATGGCTACGCCAGTGCACATGCCTATGCACAGACCCTGCCATGCTGCTGCCACCTGCCACTCCCAGCACATGCATGTGGGCATGGATCCTGTTGCCATCACCTTGACAAAGTGCTTTTTCCAGCATCCACCAATGCAGTATCATTGCCAGAGGACCAGAAACACTTGCCCCCTTCCCCCTGCCACCCCAGCCAAGTACATCAAATGCTTAACTTTGAGAAGCCAGAGAACAAAGCCATAGGCTTGGTCCCGGCAACCCCAGGATTAAAGTGCACAGCCCAAGAGTGCTGAGTTGAGCCGTGGCCTCCTGAAATCATCCAGGAATGAAGCCAGTCAACTAAACCCAACTTATACCACAGTCAAACACTCAAAGGTAGCAAAGAATATAAAAAGAAAAAGCCCCATCCAAAGGACAGCAACTTCAAAGATTAAAGGAACATCAGCCCACACAGATGAGAATTAGTGCAAGAACCCTGGCAACTCTAAAATCCAGAGTGCTTTCTTACCTCCAAATGACCATATTAGCTTCCCAGCAATAGTTCTTAACCAAACTGAAATAAATGGCTGAAATGACAGACATAGAATTCAGGACCTAGATGGCAATGGCAATGATCATCAAGATTCAGGAGAAAGTTGAAATTCAACACAAAAGAAATCTAAGAAATCCAGTAAAACAATTCAAGAGCAGAAAGATGAAATAGCCATTTAAGAAAGAACCTAACTGATCTGACAGACATGAAAAACTCGCCACAAGAATTTCATAATTCAATTGGAAATACTAACAGCAGAATATACTAAGTTCAGGAAAGAGCCTCAGAACTCAAAGACTGGTTCTTCAAATCTATTCAGTCAAGACAAAAATAAGGAAAAAAGAATGTAAAAGAATGAACATAATATATAAGATATATGGAATTTTTTATAGACCAAATCTATGACTCCTTAGTATCACTGAAAGAGAGGGGGAGAGAGCAAGCAACTTGTAATACTATATTTGAGGATTTTCTTCATGAAAATTTCCGCAACCTCACTAGAGAGGTTGACATTCAAATTCAGGAAATTCAGAGAACCCCTGGGAGATACTATGCAAGATGACCACCCCCAAAACACACAGTCATCAGATTCTCCAAGCTCAGTGTGAAGGACGAAATATTAAAGACAGCTAGAGAGAAGGGGAGGTCACCTAAAAAGGGAGCCCCATCAGGCTAACAGCAGAACTTTCAGCAGAAACCCTGTAAGCTAGAAAAGATTGGGGGCCTATATTCAACATCATTAAAGAAAAGAAATGTCAATCACAAATTTCATATCCCACCAAACTAAAGGAGAAATGAAATATTTTTCAGACAAGCAAATAAAGGAGACAAATAAATAAAGGAGAAATGCAATATTTTTCAGACAAGCAAATGCTAAGAAAATTTGTTGCCATCAGACCTGCCTTACAAGAGATCTTTAAGGAAGTGCTAAACCTGAAAATGAAAGACTTACCACCCATCACAAAAACATATATAAGTACACAGACCATTGACACTATAAAGCAACTACACAATAAAGTCTACAAAAAAAAAAAACCCAGCTAACAACACAATGACAGGATCAAATTGGCACATGTCAATATTAATCTTGAACATAAATGGGCTAAATGACTCATTTTAAAGGCACAGCATAATCAATTAGATAAAGAAGCAACACCCAACTGTACGCTGTCTTCAAGAGACCAATGTCACATGTAATGACACACATAGGATCAAATTAAAGTGATGGAGAAAGTTCTGTCATGAAAATGGAAAAGAAAAAAGAATTGGGGTTGCTATTCTTATTTCAGGTGAAACAAACTTTAAACCACAACATCAAAAGTAACAAGGAAGGTGTAATCCCAGCACTTTGGAAGGCCAAGGTAGACAGATCACTTCAGATCAGGAGTTCGAGACAAGCCTGGTCAACACGGTGAAACCACATCTCTACTAAAAATACAAAAATTACCTTAACATGTTGGCATATGCCTGTAGTCCCAGCTACTCAGGAGGCTGAGCCACAAGAATCACTTGAACCCGGGAGGAAGAGGTTGCAATGAGCCAAAATCATGCCACTGCTCTCCAGCCTGGGTGACAGAATGAGACTCCATCACCCAGATCATAGGACAATAAAAACAGAAATCAATATGAAGAAGATCTCACAAAACATACAATTATATGAAAATTAAACAATCTACTCCTCAATGATTTTTGAGTAAACAATGAAATTAAGCAGAAATCAAGAAATTCATTGACCATCTTAACAATATTGATTCTTCCTATAAATGAGATTGGAGTGTTTTTCCATTCATTTCTGTCATCTCTGACTTCATTCAGCAATATTTTGTAATTCTGATTGTACAGATCTTCCACTGCCCAGGTTAGCTGCACTCCTAGATTTTTGTTCATTTTGTGGCTATTGTGAAGAGGAACGCATTCTTGATTTAACTCTCAGCTTGGATGTTTTTGGTGTATAGGAATGCTATTGATTTTTGAACATCAATTTTGTATCTTAAAACTTTGCAGCAAACTAACAGAAAAACAGAAAACCAAACACCGCATGTTCTCACTCATAAGTGGGAGTTGAACAATAAGAACACAAGGACACAAGGAGGGGAGCATCACACACTGGGGCCTGTTGGGGAATGGTCAGCTAGGGGAGGGATAGCATTAGGAGAAATACCTAATGTAGATGATGGGTTGATGGGTGCAGCAAACCACCATGGCACGTGTATACATATGTAACAAACCTGCACGTTCTGCACATGTACCCCAAAACTTAAAGTATAATATTAAAAAAAACTTTACCAAAGATGTTTATCAGATCAAGGACCTTTGGGGCAGAGATTACAGGGTTTCCTGGGCATAAAATCGTATTGTCTGCAAACAGGGATCATTTAACTTCCTCTCTTCCTATTTGGAGGACTTTACTTCTTTCTCTTCCCTGATTGCTCTGGCTAGGACTTCCAGTACTATGTTGAATTGGAGTGGTAAAAGGGGGCATATTTGTCTTGTTGTGGTTTTAGAGGGGAATAATTACAGCTATTGCCCATTTAGTATGATTTTGGCTGTGGGATTTTCATAGATGGCACTAATTATTTTGAAGTATGTTCCTTCAATGCCTAGTTTGTTGAGGGTTTTTAACATGAAGGGATCTTGAATTGTATAGAAAGCTTTATCTGCAACTATTGAGATGATCATGTGGTTTTTGTTTTTAGCTCTGTTTATGTGATGAATCAAAATTATTGATTTGCATATGTTGAACAAAACTTGCATTCTAGGGATAAAGTGTATTTGATCATAGTGGATTAGCTTTTGGATGTGCTGCTGAATTCAGTTTGCTTGTATTTCATTTGCTTATATTTCTGCATCCACATTCAAAGACAATATTGACCTGAAGTTTTCTTTTTTCATTGCCTCTCTACACAGCACAGGAAACTATCAACAGAGTAAACAGACAATCTACAGAATGAGAGAAAATATTTGCAAGCTATGTATCTGACAAAGGTCTAATATCCAGACTACAAGGAACTTAAAAACAAATTAAAAAGCAAAAAACAAACAAGCCCACTAAAAATTGGGCAAAGGACATGAACAGATGCTACTCAAAAGAAGACATACACATGGCCAACAAGCATATGAAAAAATGCTCAATCATTAGAGAAATGCACATTAAAATCACAATAAAATATATCATACCAGTCAGAATGGCTACTGAAAAGTCAAAAAATAACAGATATTGGCACAGTTATGGAGAAAAGGGAATGCTTATTCACTGCTGATGGCAATGTAAATTAGTTCCACTCCTGTGGAAACCAGTTTGGAGAATTCTCAAAGAACTTAAAACAGAACTACCACTCAACTCAAAAAAAAAAAAAAAATCCCATTAGTGGGTATATACCCAAGACAATATAAATCATTCTACCATAAAGACACATGCATGCATATGTTCAGTGAAGCACTGTTCACAATAGGAAAGACATGGAATCAACCTAAATGTCCATCAGTGGTGAACAGGATAAAGGAAGTGTGATATATATACACCATGGAATATTATGCAGCCATTAAAAAAATCATTTTCTTTGCAGTAACATGGATGGAGCTACAGGCCATTAAACTAAGCATGTTAACACAGGAACAGAAAACCAATACTGCATGTTCTCACTTATATAAGTGGGAGCTGAACATTGAGTACACATGGATAAAAATGATGAAACACCAGTGTCTACTTGAGGGTGGTCAGTGAAAGGAGGATGAGGATTGAAAAACTATTGACTACTATGCTCATTACCTGAGTGATGATATAATCTGTAGACCAAATCCCCATGACATGCAATTTACCCATGTAACAAACCTGAACATGTACCCCCTGAACCTAGAATAAAAGTTGGAAAGCAAGAAAAGTGGGAATTTCTCTCATTTGCAACAACATGGATGAATGTGGAGGATATTAAGATAAGCGAAAAACTCCAGACACAGATAGAAAAACAATGTGTGATCATACATATATGTGAAATCTAAAAAAGTTGAATTCATAGGAGCAGGGTAAAATGGTGGCTACCAGTGGCAAGGAGGTTGGGAAAATGGGGGAGATATTGGTCAAAGTGTACAAAGTTTCAGTTATATAGGCTGAATGAGTTTTAGAGGTCTAATTTAGAGCATGACGACTATAGCTACTAATACTGTGTTGTATACTTGAAGTTTGCTAAAAGAACAGACCTTAAGTCTCCTCAACACCCCTCAAAATGGTAACTATGTGAGTATATGAAGACAAAGATACGTTAATTGACTTGACTATAGTAATCTCAAAAAATATATATGACATTGTATACCTTAAATATACATTATATTAATTTAAATTTTTTAAATTAAAAATAACTATCACTAAAAATTTCCCAATTTTATTGAAAATGTAAACTTACAGATGCAAAAATCTGAGTAAACACCAAATAAGATAAACCCAGAGATATGTATGCCAAGGCACATCATAATTAAGCTTTAAAAACTAAAACAAAACAAAACAAAACAAAAATATGGAAAGCAGCCAGAAAAAAATACTGTATTACAAATAAAAATGAATTTGAATGATGGCATGTCTCTCTTCTGAAACTATAGAGACCAGAATGAGATGTTACATTTTTCAGGTTCTGAAAGAAAACTGCTAATTGTGTATTCTACACCCAGAAAAAAATATCCTTTAGGAATGAGAGTGAAATAAAGACATTCTCAGATGAAGAAAAACTAAGATAATTTGATTTTGTAAAACCTACCCTTGAAAATGGCTAAAGGAATTTCCCTAACAGAAAGGAAATGATAAGAAAAGAAGTCTTGAAACTTCAGAAGGGAAATAGTAACATAACAACGGGTGGAAAATGTGGTTCAATATAATAAACTATTCTAATTCTTATTAGTTTCTTAAGTCATATTTGATTGTTGAAGCCACAATTATAACATTATCTGATACGGTGCTCAATGTATGTAAAAAATACTTAATTATATTATTCTAGGGTAAGGAGATTTAAATGGAAGTAAGGTTTCCATGCCTCACTAAGAGTAAAAAAATGTTGATAACAGTACACTGTGATAATTTACATGTTTATTGTACTACTGAGAGAAATCATTAAGAAAATTCTACAAAGCAATATACTCAAAACAACATAAATAAACATTAAATCATCAAAAATGTTCAATTAATGCACAAGAAGGTAAGAAAAGAGAAACAGAAGAACAAGAAAAAGAGGAAACAGCGAAGTGTAGTGGCTTATGCCTGTACTTCTAGATATTTGGGAGGCCAAGGCAGAAGGATCACTTGAGCCCAGGAGTTCAAAATCAGCCTGGTTGACACAGGGAAACCCCACATCTACAAAAAATAAAAAAAATCAGCCAGGCATGGTGGAACACTCCTGCGATCCCAGCTACTGGGGAGGCTGAGGTGAAAGGATCGCTTGAGCCTGGAAGGTCAAGGTTGCTGTGAGCCATGATCATGCATGCCATTGCACTCCAGCCTGGATGACAGAGAAAAATTCTGTTTCAAAATAAGAAAAGAAAACAAAAAGAGAAAACAAGCAGAAAACAATTTTTTAATTGGCAGACTTAATCCCTAAAATATAATTACCTTAATGGTAAATGTCTTAATATACCAATTTTTAAAAGTAGGTTGAGGAAATGGATAAACTCCTGGTTACATAAAACCTCCCAAAATTGAACCTGGAAAAAAAACAGAAAACCTGGACACACCAATAATGGATAACAAGATTGAATCAGTAATAAAAAGTCTTCCAACAAAGAAAAGCCCAGAATCCAATGGCTTCACTGCCAAGTTCTACCAAATGTATGAAGAACTAACACCAATTGTCCTCAAACTATTCCAAAAAATTGAAGAGTAAATTCCCCCTAATTCAACGTATAAGGCCAGAAATACCCTGATAAAAAACCAGACAACCATAAAACAAAAAAGAAAACTACAGACCATTACCCATGATGAAAAAAGATGCAAAAATCAACAGAATACTAGCAAACCCAATCAAACAGCACATCAGAAAGATAATATAGCATGATCAAGTAGGATTTATCTCAGAAAGGCAAGGGTACTTCAACATATGCAAAGCAGTAAATGAAATACATCAACAAAATAAGGACACAAATCATATGATCATCTAAACAGAGAAAAGGACTAGATAAAATTCAACATCTCAACCCTCAAAATAAAAAATGCTCAACAAACTAGGCATTGAAGAAACATACCTTAACATGAAAAAGGTCATATATGACAAACCCACAGCTAACATCATACTGAATGTGGAAATGCTGACAGCCTTTTTTCTAAGACACAGAAAAAGAAAAGGATACCCATTTTCACCACATCTATAAAACATAGTACTGAAAATTCTAGCTAGAGCAATTAGGCAGGAGAAAAAAATAAAAGGCATCCAAATTAGAAAAGAGGAAGTCAAACTGTCCCTTTGCAGAAATAATCTTATATTCAGAAAAACTTAAAGACTGCACTAAAAAATTCTTAGAACTAATAAACAAATTCATTAAAGTTGCAGGACAAAAAAAAATTGGCATGCAAAAATCAGTAGCATTTCTATACATCAATTATGAACAAGTTGAAAAAGAAATTGAGACAGCAATCCCATTTACAACAGTCACAAAAATAAAAAGGAATACATTTAACAAAGGAGTTGAAAGACCTCTCCAAGGAAAACTACCAAACACTGATGAAAGAAATTTAAGAGGACACAAACAGATGGAAAGATATCCCATGCTCATGAATTGGAAGAATTATTATTATTTAAATGACCATACTACCCAAAGCCATCTGTACGTTCAATGCAATCTCTATTAAAAAATCAATGATATTCTCACAAAAATAGAAAAAAATCCTATAATTTATACGGAACCAAAAAGAGCCTGAGTAGCACAAGCAATCCTAAAGAAAAAGAACAAAGCTGGAAGCATCACACTACCTGACTTCAAAATATATTACAAAGCAATACAGACAAAACAGCATGATATGGACATAAAAACAGACATGTAGACCAATGGAACAGAACACAGAATTCACAAATAAATCCACATATTTAAAACCAACTCATTTTGGTGCGAAGAACATACAATGGGGAAAGGACAGTCTCTTCAATAAACAGGGTTGGGAAAACTGGATATATCCATACGTAGAACAATAAAACTAGACCCCTAAATCTCAGAATATGCAAAACTCAACTCCAAATGCGTAAAGCCTTAAACGTAAGACCTGGAACTATAAAAATACTAGAAGAAAACATAGGGGAAACACTGCAGTACATGGTATAAGAAATGATTTATCTAAAAAGACCGTAAAAGCACAGGCAACAAAAACAAAAATAGACAAATAAGATGATATTAAATTGAAAACCTACTGCAGAGCCAAGAAAACAATTAACAGAGTGAAGAGGCTACCTGTTCAATAAGAGAACATATTTGCAAACTATCCGTCTAACAAGGGACTAATATCCAGAGTATATAGGGAACTCAAATAGTTCAACAGCAAAAACAAACAAACAAATAAATAATCCCATTAAAAACTGGGCAAAAGACCAGGGCAGACATTTCTCAAAAGAAGACATACAAATGGTCAAAAGGCACATGAAAAATGCTTAACATCACTAAACATCAGGTATGTGCAAAACGAAACCACAATGAGATATCATCTTACTCCAGTTAAAATATCTATTATCAAAAAGACAAAAATAGCAGATACTGGCAAGGATGTGGAGAAAAGGAACTCTTATACACGGGTGGCAGCAATCTAAATTAGTATAGGCATTACAGAAAACAATATTTAGGTTCCTCAAAAAGCTAAAAATAGAACTACCATATTATCCAGCATTCTACTACTGAGTATTTATCCAAAGGAAACGAAATTAGTGTAACAAAGGAATATCAGCAGTTCCATGTTTATTACAGCACTATTCACAACTGCAAAGATATAGAATCAAGCTGTTTCCAACAATGGATAAATAAATAAGAAAAATGTGATATATATACAAAATGAAATCTATTCAGTTATTTAAAAAAAAGAATAAAATCCTGTCATTTGCAGCAGCATGGATAGAACTGCAGGTCCGTCATGTTAAGTAAAATCAGCCAGTCACAGAAATATAAACGTCACATATTCTCACTCACATGTAGTAGATTAAAAAAAATTGATCTCATGAAGGTAGAGTGTAGAACAGTAGTTTAACAGAGGTGAGGAAGGTTGCATGGGGGAAGGACGAGAGAGGTTGGTTAATGGGTACAAATACACAACTAGATAGAAGGAATGAGGTCTAATGTTCAATAGCAGAGTAGGATGATTATAATTAAAAACAATGTTGTTTTATATTTCAAAATAGCTAGGAGAGAGGACTTAAAATGTTCCCAACACATATAAATAATAAATACTTGAGGTAATGGATATCCTAAACATTCTGAGTTGATCATTACACATTGTATTCATGTAACAAAATATTGCCTATGCTCCATGAATACAGATAAATATTAAGAATCAATTTAAAAATAAATAAATAAATAAGTTTTTTTAAAGAAAAAAGCAGATTGACATAGATTTTCTTTAGTGATCCAAAAAAATGTTCTCTACAATAAATCATTTCAAATACAATGACATAGGTCGATTTAAAGCAAAAAGATGAAAAGAAATATACCACATAAATATTAATTTTTTTAAAAAGCAGCAGTCACTATATGGATTTTTTTTATTATACTTTAAGTTTTAGGGTACATGTGCACAATGTGCAGGTTAGTTACATGTGTATACATGTGCCATGTTGGTATGCTGCACCCATTAACTCGTCATTTAACATTAGGTATATCTCCTACTTCTATCCCTCCCCCAGCTCCCCACCCCACAACAGGCCCTGGTGTGTGATGTTCCCCACCCTGTGTCCATGTGTTCTCACTGTTCAATTCCCACCTGTGAGTGAGATCATGTGGTGTTTGGTTTTTTGTCCTCGCGATAGTTTGCTTCATCCATGTCCCTACAAAGGACATGAACTCATCATTTTTTATGGCTGCATAGTATTCCATGGTGTATATGTGCCACATTTTCTTGATCCAGTCTATCATTATTGGACATTTGGGTTGGTTCCAAGTCTTTGCTAGTGTGAATAGTGCCACCATAAACATACATGTGCATGTGTCTTCATAGTAGCATGATTTATAATCCTTTGGGTATATACCCAGTAATGGGATGGCTGGGTCAAATGGTATTTCTAGTTCTAGATCCCCGAGGAATCGCCACACTGACTTCCACAAGGGTTGAACTAGTTTACAGTCCAACCAACAGTGTAAAAGTGTTCCTATTTCTCCACATCCTCTCCAGCACCTGTTGTTTCCTGACTTTTTAATGATCGCCATTCTAACTGGTGTGAGATGGTATCTCATTGTGGTTTTGATTTGCATTTCTCTGATGGCCAGTGATGATGAGCATTTTTGCATGTGTCTTTTGGCTGCATAAATGTCTTCTTTTGAGAAGTGTCTGTTCATATCCTTTGCCCACTTGTTGATGGGGTTGTTTGTTTGTTTCTTGAAAATTTGTTTGAGTTCATTGTAGATTCTGGATATTAGCCCTTTGTCAGATGAGTAGATTGCAAACATTTTCTCCCATTCTGTAGGTTGCCTGTTCACTCTGATGGTAGTTTCTTTTGCTGTGCAGAAGCTCTTGAGTTTAATTAGATCCCATTTGTCAATTTTGGCTTTTGTGGCCATTGCTTTTGGTGTTTTAGTCATGAAGTCCTTGCCCATGCCTATGACCTGAAAGGTATTGCCTAGGTTTTCTTCTAGGGTTTTTATGGTTTCAGGTCTAACATTTAAGTCTTTAATCCATCCTGAATTAATTTTTGTATAAGGTGAAAGGAAGGGATCCAGTTTCAGCTTTCTACATATGGCTAGCCAGTTTTCCCAGCACCATTTATTAAATAGGGAATCCTTTTCCCATTTCTTGTTTTTGTCAGGTTTGTGAAATATCAGATGGTTGTAGATATGTGGCATTACTTCCGAGGGCTCTGTTCTGTTCAATTGGTCTACATCTCTGTTTTGGTACCAGCACCATGCTGTTTTGGTACCAGTACCATGCTGTTTTGGTTACTGTAGCCTTGTAGTATAGTTTGAAGTCAGGTAGCGTGATGCCTCCAGCTTTGTTCTTTTGGCTTAGGATTGACTTGGTGATGCGGGCTCTTTTTTGGTTCCATATGAACTTTAAAGTAGTTTTTTCCAATTCTGTGAAGAAAGTCATTGGTAGCTTGATGGGGATGGCATTGAATCTATAAATTACCTTGGGCAGTATGGCCATTTTCATGGTATTGATTCTTCCTATCCATGAGCATGGAATGTTCTTCCATTTGTTTGTATCCTGTTTTACTTCATTGAGCAGTGGTTTGTAGTTTTCCTTGAAGAGGTCCTTCACGTCCCTTGTAAGTTGGATTCCTAGGTATTTTATTTTCTTTGAAGCAATTGTGAATGGGAGTTCACTCATGATTTGGCTCTGTTTGTCTGTTATTGGTGTATAAGAATGCTTGTGATTTTTGCACATTGATTTTGTATCCTGAGACTTTGCTAAAGTTGCCTATCAGCTTAAGGAGATTTTGGGCTGAGACAATGGGATTTTCTAGATATACAATCATGTCATCGGCAAACAGGGACAATTTGACTTCCTCTTTTCCTAATTGAATACCTTTTATTTCCTTCTCCTGCCTGATTGCCCTGGCCAGAACTTCCAACACTATATTGAATAGGAGTGGTGAGACAGGGCATCCCTGTCTTGTGCCAGTTTTCAAAGAGAATGCTTCCAGTTTCTGCCCATTCAGTATGATATTGGCTGTGGGTATATTGATATTAGGTAGAGTAGATTTTAGAGAGAAAAATTATTTGTGACAAATGAAAACATTATATAATGATAAAAGGAGCAATTCACCAGTCGGACATAACAATCCTAAATGAGTACAAACCAAACCACACAGCCTCAAAATACGTATACATAAAACAAAAACTAGTAGAGCTGGAAAGAGAAATGGAGAAACACAAAATTCGAGTTACAGTCCCCAATTTACTCCACTCTCAGCATATTAGAGAACTACCAGACAGAATGGGAGAAATATTTGGAAACTATGCATCCGACAAGTTAGTCACATGCAGAATCTACAAAGAATTCAAATAACTCAACAACAGCAAAAAAATCAAACCCATTAAAGAGTGGGCAAATTACATGAACAGACATTTTGCAAAACAAGACATATAAATTGCCAATAAACATATGAAAAGATACTCAATATCACAAATCATCAGAATAATACAAATTAAACCACAGCAAGATACCATCTTATACCAGTCAGAATGGCTATTATTTAAAAGTCAATCAATAACAGATGTTGATGAGGATGCACAGAAAAGGGAACAATTATACACTGCTTGTCAGAATGTAAATTTGCACAACTTCTATGGAAAACATAAAACAGTTGACTCAGAAATCCCACTACTGGGTACCTACCCAAAGGAAGAGAAATCATTGTATCAAAAGATAACTGCACTTATACATTTAGCACAGCACAAGTCACAATAGCAGAGATACGGAATCAACTTAAGTGTCTATCGATGGATAATAAGAGAAAGTGTGGTGTATATATATTCCATGGAATATTACTCGGCCTTAAAAAAAGAATGAAATCATGTCTTTTGCAGCAACAAGGATGGAACTGGAGGCCATTATTTTAAGTGAAATATCTCAGAAATAAAAAGTCAAATATCACATGTTCTCACTTGTAAGTAGGAATTAAATAATGTGTACACATAGACATAGAGAGTGAAATAATTCACACTGGAGACTCAGAAAAGTGGAAGAGTGGGAACAGGGAGAGGGATGATAAATGACCTTGTGGGTACAATGGAGACTATTTGTGATGGCTACACTAAAAGCCTAGGCTACACCACTACATAATATACTCATGTAACAAAACTGCACTTGTACCCCTTTCATCTCTAAAAAATTTTTTTAAAGAAAATTAGCAAGGATATAGAACTCAACAACACAATCAACCAACAGTATCTATTTTAAAAATATAGAACATTTCATCCAACAAAAGAACAACATACATGTTTCTCCAGAGTCCACAGAGTCTATATTTTACAAATATAGAATATTTCATCCAACAAAAGAACAACATACATGTTTCTCCAGAGTCCACAGAGTATTCCCAAGACAAACCATACCCTAGGCAATAAAACAAATCTCAAAAACTTTAAAATTTAAAACAATTGAGGTGAAGCAGAGTGTTTTCTCTTAACACAATGGAATTAAACTAGAAATCAATAACAAAACAAGAAGATACTATACAGATGGCAAATAACATCTGTTTATTCAACATCATTAGCCATCATGAAATGAAAATTAGTGCAACAATTAGTTCTTACTACAGCATTATCAAAATGACTAAAACTTAGAAATACTGGACCATTCATACACTGCTGGTGGGAACATAAAATTGTACAACTACTCTGGAAAATTGTTTGGCATCTTCTTAGAAAATTAAATGTGCTTTCAGGATTCTTTCTTTGCTTGACTTTTTAAAGTCTGATTATAATGTGTCTTAATATGAATCCATCTTACCCGGAGTTTGTTGAGCATCTTTGATGTTTATATTCATTTCTTTCATCAAATTCGGAAAGTTTTGGTCATTATTTCTTCAAATATTCTCTCTATAACTTTCTTTTTTGTTTCTGGGATTCCCACAATACACATGTTGGTCCACTTGATGGTGTCCCACAGGTCCCTTCTGTTCCATTCACTTATATTCCACCTTTTCTCTTTCTTTAGACTCAATAATTTTCATTGCCCTATCTTCAAGTTTGCTGATTCTTCTGTCGGCTTAAATCTGTCTTTGAATCCTTCTGGTAAATTTTTTATTTAAAGTATTGTAATTTTCAGCTCTCAAATTTCTATTTTTTTGTTTGCTATTTCTTTATCAATATTTCCATTTTGCTTATACATCATTTTCTTGACTTTCTCCATATCTTCCTTTAGTTTTTTCAACATCTTATCAGAACAGGTATGTCTATACTAATATTAGACAAAATGTACTTTAAATGTAAAAAGGTTACAAGAGACAAAGAAGGTAATTACGTATTAACAAAATGTTTCAATACAACAATAATATTTACTTATCTAATGACAGACCATCAAAATATAAGCAAAAACTGACAAAATTGAAGGAAGAAGTAGACAGTTCTACAATAGTAGTTGCATACTTCAATGTCAAACTCACAATATTAAACAACCAGATAGAAGATAAAGAGAGAATTTAACACAATAAATCAACTAATCTAACAGACATATACAGAACACTCGACCAAACCATAGCATATACATTCTAATCAAGTGCACATTTTTCAGGACAGATCATACGTTAGGCCAATAATTAAGTCTCACTAGATTTCAAAAATACAGATCATACAAAGGATCTTCTCCAGCCACAATGGGATGAAGTTAGAAATCAACAGATGTAAAACTGCAATATTCACAAATTTGAAGAAATTAAATAATACACTGTTAAACAACCAATTAATCAAAGAAGAAATATGAAGGGAAAAAGAAAATACTTATATACAAATGAAAATGAAAACATACCAAAACTCGTGGGATGCAGCAAAAACAGTGCTAAGGCCAAAATTTTTAGTTTACTTTAAAAAAAGGTCTCAAATAAACAACTTTATAACATAAGGAACTAGAAAAAGAACAACAAAATAAACACACAGCTATCAGAACAAAGGATATAAAAAAGATTAGAGCAGAGATATATTAAGAATAGACAAACAATAGAAAAAATCAAAGAAACCAAAAGTTGGTTCTTTGGAAAGATCAACAAAATTCACAAACCTTTAGCTAGATGAACGAAGAAAAAAAAGAGAAGACTCAAATTACTAAAATCAGAAATGAAAAATGGAATATTACTACTCATTATACAGAAATAAAAAGGATGATATGGCAATCCTATAACAATTACACATCAACCAACTGAAGAACCTAGATGAAATAGACAAATTCCTAGAAACACAAAATCTACCAACACTAACCACAGAGAAACAGAAAATCTGAATAGACCTACAACAATAAAGAAATGGACTCAGTTGTCAAAAAAAATCTCATCTCTGATGTTGATGAAAAAATGTAAAGTTTCAGTTAGACAGGAGAATTAGTTTTAGAGATCTATTACACAGCATGGTGACTATAGTCGATAACAGTATACTGTATACTTGAAAATTGCTAAGACAGCACATTTTAAATGTTCTCAGTACAAAAAAGATACGTATTTCAGGTGATGGATATGTTAAGTAGCTTGATTTAATCATTTTGCCATGCATACATACATCAAAACATCATATTGTATCCCATAACTATATACAAAAGACATCTGACAAAGAAAAGCCCCCATGGCTTCGCAGGGGAATTATAACAAACATTTAAAGAAAGATTAAAACCAATCCTTCTCAAACTTTTCCAAAATACTGAAGACGAGAGAGTACTTCCTAACTCATTCTATAAGGCCAACAGTACCCTAATAACAAAGTCACACAAATACACTACTAGAAAAAAAAAGCTACAAAACAATATCCCTTAGGAACACTGGCATGAAATTATCAGAAAAATACTAGCAAACCAAATACAGCAGCATATTAAAAGAATTATACACCATGACCAAGTGGGATTTATTCCTCGGATGCAAGAATTGTTCAACATATGAATATTGATCAATGTAATATCTAACAAGAGACTGAATGGGAAAAAACACACAACATCTCAATTGATGCAGAAAAAGCATTTGACAAAATTCAACACCATTTTATAATAAAAACTCTCAACAAATTAGGAAGAAAAGGAAACTAACTCAACACGATAAAGGATAACTCAACCCACAGCATACATCATACATCATACTCAGTGGTGAAAGACTGAAAACTCTTCCTTTAAAATCAACAATAAGGAAAGGATGCCCACTTTCACCACTTCTATTCAACATGTTACTTACTAGAAGTTCTAGCCAGAGCAATTAGGCAAAAAAAAAAAAAAAAAAGGAAAGAAAGAAATGAAAGGCATCCAAGTTGGAAAGAACGGAGTAAGTAATCTATATTTGCAGATAATATGATCTTACATATGTAAAACCCTAAAGATTCCCCCCACCCAAAAAAAAAATCCTGTTAGAACTAATAAATGAATTGAGCAAAATAGTAGGACACAAAGTCAGGAGATCTCACGGTATCAGCAAGATAGCAGAATAGTAGACGCCCTGGCATCACTTCCCAACACAAACATTCAAAAAACTATTCAAAAATGAGAATACTATCCTGAGTTCACCAGAACTCTGGGTTTGGAGGAGAAGTGGAGAAAATCTGGGTCCAGAAAATCTAGAGAAGCCATTACTGGTAAAAGAAAAAGTCATTTTAAGCTCCATCAGCCTATCCCCCAAGCTGGCATAATGTCACTCATAGAGACTCTAGACCTGTGATTTCTGAGGTGAAAGAGGAGAACTGGAGATGAATCTTTAACCTCTTCATGAGTCTAAGAGAAGAGTCTTAACACGAAGCCTACTCCAGTCCCATCCCATGGGAACCACTGAGAGTGGAGTGGCTGAATCATCTGGGGTGAACTAGGAACAAAGAGCAGGATGCTGATCATAGCAACTGACGTGTGAAACTCAGCAGCTACTCTGCACTCTGATTACCAGGGATGCCACAGTTAAGAGACTGACTAGAAGGAGGGTTCAAAATGGCTGGCCAGATGCAGCTAGTAGGTGCCTCTTCCATTAAGAAAAATCAAAATATCAAGTAAATATACACACTTTGAATGGATTGTCTAAGAGAGAACACTGGAATTCAACAGAGAAGTGACAAGAATCACAGAAAGCAAATAAGAATGAATCCAAGCAGCCTACTGGGCTGGGATAGGTGTGAAGCTGATAGAAGCTCCCTGATATGGGGAAAAGGTAAGTGACAGACCCCTAGGGCTCCACACTCCTATAATAGACTTTTTCAATTCTATCTGTAGAAGAGTCCCTCAGTCCTCCCAGGCCTCCAGGATAACAGGGAATTGCCTAGAAATTACACAAAGGCATTTTCGAACTCATGTGAAGTCCCACAGGCTTTTGAGCCCTGAGCAGCTGTAGCCTAGTCCCAGTCTGAGAGCCCAACCCCCAGAGGCCTGTGTGTTACCCTGGGTCTGCCATCAGTATCACTGCCCCAGCCACCAGGCCAGAGAGAAAGCAGGGCAGTCAAACACCTTCACAAGGCCCCAAAAACAGAACCACCACCACTGCTGTGGGACAGAGAAGTGAGCAAACTAAGCACCCCATAACTGCTTGACTTTGCTGATCCCACTGAGAGAGGCCTGCCCTGCAATACATATACCATGGCAGACCCACAGTGCTACCACCCGGCCCCCATCTGAGCATTTCCACTGAAGCCAGCACCACTCTGAGAGGCCAGACCCCAGACGCCTGTGTTCTGCCCTTAGACTCCTGCCATCGCTGCTGCCTCTGCCACCCTCAGGCCAGAAAGAAGCAGGCAGGTCAGGCACTTTCATATGCCTCAAGGACAGATACCACTGCCTCTGCTGTCAGATGGAGGTGTGAGCAAAACATGTGTATCACAGCTGCCTGCCTCTACTGCTCAAGGCAGAGATAGGTCCAGCCTCCCTTGGTGGCAGGTCCACAGCACAGCCACCCTGCCTGAGCATTCTGCTGGAGGACTGGGGACCAGCCCACTCCTCCCTATCACAGGCAGCACCTGAACCTAGGGACCTGAGGACAAATCCACCAGTCCAGTCCAACCAGGACCCGCGCATCCCATCCAAGGGGCCATCTAGGGGCCTGGAAATTGGGGGACTGCCTAGCCCAGACCACCACAACTGGCACCTGATCATTCCAGGGTCTAAGTCAGGCCAACCCAACCAGCTGACAACATCACAGCTGGCATGCATTTGCATATGCCAAAAAGCGGAGCCACTCCCCCTCTATACACAAAGCAGCAGTGTTCCTGCATTGGAGGCCAGGCACACCACAAAGCTGAGACAAGAGGTTCTACTCCAAAGCCACTTCGGCAGAGAGCCATAGGACAGGAATTTTCTGCAGCCCTCAGTTACACTGTGGCCTGGAGGTAGACAACCATGTCTGACTAAACTGAGAGTCATGAGCCCTGGGACAGGGGTGTAACAGGGAAATGGATTGCATTCCCACCTGCCTAGGATGTGAAGCTGGTGCAGCCAATTCCCCTCCTTCAGAGAACTCAGTACATTTCACCAGGAGCTCTCCCTGCCACTCCTGTCAGTGTTGATGTCCGCTCTTGTCAATAGGGTATTCATGGGTGAGCTTGGCTGTTCAGTTCCACCCAGCTTTGTCCCCCCACCTATGGAAGCTCAGCAGGGAATTTCTGGAAACTGGGCATTCCACAGACCAGCCCATCACCTGAAACAACAGAGAGCACCTCCCAGTAAACAAAGATCAAGCCCATACCCATCTGCTTCTGCCACAGCCACTCTTACACATAGGTGCTACCTACTTACTAGCCTGGGGGTTGAACTGCACAACACAATACAAAACCTGATAATGGAAGTCCACAGTGTTGAGGAATGAGATAAGCTTCCTGAGACAAATACAATCCTGTTACTGCAGAAGGCAGTTAGCCTGCTCAAATGCCCAGGACATCACTACTAAAACTGGCATTTAAGAAAGCCACTGCACAAAGGCTATCTATAACCAAGGAACTCATACAGTACCTTGCTATCTGAAAGCACCTAGAATTGAAGCAAACAATCATACACAACATACATGACAATCATACCTTCAAGGAGGAAAAACAATGTTCCATCAAAACAAAACTAAACTCAAAGATAAGAAGTGACCGCTTCTTCAGATGAGAGGGAACCAGCATAAGAACACTGGCAATATGAAAAAACAAAGTGTTGTACCACCTGCAAAGGATCACATCAGCTTTCTAGCAATGGATCTTACTCAAAATGAAAATTCAAAGATAAAGAATTCAAAATATGGATGGTATGAAAGCTCAATAAGATCCAAGAGACAGTTGAAAACCAATACAAAGTAATCAGAAAAACAATTCAGAATATGAATCAAAAATTTACTAAGGATAATTATTTTTGAAAAAGAACTTCTAGAACTGAAAATTCATTAAAGGAACCACAAAATAGAGATCAAAGCCCTAATAATAGGAATAATAGGCTAGAACAAACAAAAACAATTTCAGAGCTAGAAAACAGAGCTTTTTAATTAACCCATTTAGACAAAAGAAATTAAAGCATAAAAATGAGCAAAGCTTTTGAGAAACATGGGATTATTTAAATTTACTAATCTATGAGTTATCATTATTTCAGAAGAAGAAGTAAAAAGTATTAAAAAATTGAGGGAATAATTTAGGAAAACTTCCCTGGTTTTGCTAGAGATTTGACATTCCCATACAAGAAAGTCAGAAAACTCCTGGAAGATACATTGCAAGACAAACTTCACCATGGCATATAGTCATCAGAAGATCCAAAGTTCACATGAAAGAGAAAGTCCTAAAAGTGGAAAGAAAGAAGGGGCTAATCAGCTATGAAGGAAATACCATCAGACTGACAGTGGACTTCTCAGCAGAAACCTTACAAACAAGAAGATGCTGGGTTCCCATTTTCAGTCTCTTTGAAGAAAAGAAAAATCCAGCAAAGGATTTTGTATCCTGCTAAATTAAGCTTCATTAATGAAAATAAAATAAAATCTTTCCTAGACAAGAAAAGGCTAAGGGAATTCATCACTACTAGACCAGCTATACAAGAAATTTTCAATGGAGTTCAAAACATGGAAATGAATGGGCAATGCCATCATAAAAACACAGGAATATAAAAAACTTGTAGAACTTATAAAACAATTACACAACCAAGATTGCAAACCATCTAAGTAACAATTAACATTATGACAGGAACAAAAACCTCACATATGAATATTAACCTTGAATGTAAATGAACTAAATGCCTAACTTGAAAGATATAGATTGGCAGAATGAATTTAAAAAAAGAAGATCCAACGATAGCTTCTTATAAGAAACCCACCTAACTCATAAAGACATTTAAAGACCCAAAGTCAAAAAGTAGAAAAAGATATTTTATGCAAATGGAAACCAAAAATGAGCAGGAATAGCTATACTTACACCAGATAAAATGGATTTTAAATCAACAACAGTTAAAAAAAAGCAGGACATTATATAATGATAAAGTGATAAATTCAACAAGAAAATATAGCAATTCTAAATACATAGAGCACCCATATTCATAAGACAGATACTACCAGAACTAAGAGATAAATAGCAAAACAATAATAGTGGGGGATTTCAACATCCGACTGACAGCATTAAACACATCATTGAGGCAGAAAAATCAACAAAGAAAGTCTTTACTTAAATTGGTCTCTAGACTAAACAGAACAGATAGAAATTTACAAAACATTCTACCCAACAACCACAGAATATATATTCTCCTGTTCTGCACATGAAACATCCCCCAAAATATACCACATGTCAGGCCACAAAACAAGTGTCAATAAAACTTTTAAATTGAAATCAAGTATTTTTTTCAGACTATAGTGGAATTAAAACTGGAAATCAACACCAACAGAAACTATCAAAAAGATACAAATATGTGGAAATTGAACAACCTGCTCCTGAAAGATTGTTGCATCAATAATGAAATTAGGCTAGGAATTTAAATTTTTTTGAAACAAATGAAAACAGAAACACAACATACTAAAACATACAGGATACAGCAAAAGCAGTGCTAAGAGGGAAGCTTATAGTGTTAAATGCCTACCTCAAAAAGATAATAAGATCTCCAATTGACAACCTACTGTCATACCTCAAGAACAAGAACAAAGCCAAAGGTAGCAGAACAAAAGAAACAACAAAGATCAGAACAGAACTAAATGAAACTGAGACCAAACAAAAATACAAAGGATCAAAGAAATGAAAAGTTAGTATTCTGAAAATATTTTAGAAAATGATAGACTGCTAGCTAGATTAACCAAGAATAAAAAAGAGAAGATTCAAATAAGCATAATTAGAAATGGTAATTTCTGACATTACAACTGATATTATAGAAATGCAAAAAAATCAGCAGAGACCATTGTGAGCACCTCTACACTCTCAGACTAAAAACTGAGAGGAAGTGGATAAACTCCTGAAAACATATAACCACCTGAGATTGAACTAGGATGAAATAGAAATCAAGAAAATACCAATAATGAGTAGTAAATTGAATCCGTAATTTAAGAATCTACTACCAAAATAAAGCCTAGGACCAGACAAATTCACAGCTGAATTATACCACATGTACAAAAAAGAACTTATGGTGGTCCTACTAAAATTGTGCCAAAATATCGAGAAGGGAATCCCACTTAACTCATTCTAGGAAACCAGTATCATTTTGATACCAAAGCCAGGCAAGGACACACAACAAAAAGGAAAACTATAGATCAATATCTCTGATGAACAGAGTTGCAAAAACTCCTCAACAAAATACTAGCAAACCAAATCCAACAGCACATCAACAAGATAATACACCACAATACAGTGAGTTTTATTCCAGAATTGCAAGGCTGATTCAACACATGCAAATCAATAAATGTGATTCACCACATAAACTGAATTAAAAACATAAAAACTACATGATAATCTCAACAGATGAAGAAAAAGCATTAGATAATATCCAGGACCCCTTCATGATAACAGTTCTCAACAAACTAGGCATACAAGGAACATATCTCAAAATTATAAAAGCTATATACAACAAATCCACAGCCAATATCATACTCAATGAGGTAGAGTTGAAAGCCTTCCCCCTAACAACTGGAAAAGACAAGAATGCCAGCTTCCAGCACTCCTATTCAACATAGTAATGGAAGTCCCAGCTAGAGTAACAAAAAAGAGAAAGAAATAAGAGGCATGCAAATTGGAAAAGAGAAAGTCAAATTATCTCTGTTCACTGATGACATATTCTTATACCTACAAAACCCTAAATGCTCCTCCAAAAGACTCCTAGATTTGATAAATGAATTCAGTATAGTTTCAGAATATAAAAATCATTGTATAAAAATCAAAACCATTTATATACACCAATAATGATCAAGCTGAGAAGCAAATCAAGAATTCAATCGGATTTGCAATGGCTAGAAAAATTTATATCTAGAAATACATTTAACCAAGGAAGTGAAAGAGCTCTACAAGGAGAACTACAAAACACCAATGAAAGAAATCACAGATGACACAAATAACGGAAAAACATCCATGCTTATAGATTGGAAGAATCAATATCATTAAAATGACCATAGTGCCCAAATCAATGTACATATTCAATGCAATTCCTATCAAATTACCAATGCCAACATCATTCCCCACAGAATAAGAATAATTGTAAAATTCATATAAACCAAAAAAAAGTCCCAATAGTCAAAGAAATTCTAAGCAAAAAGAATAAAGCTGGAGACATCATGTTCCCTGTTTGTCACAGTAGGTCACAGCACTAGCCACAATAGCAAAGTCATGGAATCAATCTAAGTGCTCATCAATGAATGATATGAAGGGTTGATTAAAAAACAGTCATATACACGTGTGTGTGTGTGTGTGTGCATGCGCATGGATATTATAGTAGTATATTATACTAGTACTCCATGGCACAGACATATATATATATATACACATACACATATATACACATATATAAAATGTGATATATATACACACATATATGTGTGTGTACATATATGTATTATTCCATGGTGCTTATATATGTGTGTATATAGATGCATGTATATGTGTGTGTGTGTATGTATGTATGTGCCATGGAATACTACTCTGCCATAAAAAGAATAAGGTTGTGTATTTTGCAGCAATATCGATGGAACTGGAGTCCACTATCCTAAGATGTGAAATGACTCAGAAATAGAAAGAAATAGAAAGTCAAAAACCACATGTTCTCACTAACCACATGTTTAGCAGAAGCTAAACAGTGGGTACACACAGACACACAGAGTTGAATAATAGACATTGGAGGCTCCAAAAAGTGGGATGGAGTTAAGGACTTGGGGGAGTGGGGGCAAAGGATAAAATAGTACCTACTGAGTACAATGTACACTATTTGGGTGATGGGTACAAAATCCTCAATTTCTCCACTACCCAATATATCCATGTAACAAAATTGCACTTGAAAAATCTACAAAAAAATTTTTTTTAAATAAATACAATTGTAAAAGCAACTGACTGGTACCATAAGGCTGCAGAGAACACAATCTGAAGGAAGGCCCAAATTTCTAACCAGATTTTTCCCAATGCCCAGATGCTCAATCTGGAACCTCCCCCCTACAGAGAAATAACTAAAATGTCAGAATTAAGTCCTAGTTTCTGCTTAAGTCTTCCCCAGACTGGGAAACAATGGCAGGGCAACAATACAGTTCTGGGGCAATGTCTAACATTTGGTGCTCACTGTAAGTGTTCCCCAGTCCAGGAAACAACAGGGCAGGGTTTTAATTCCAGAGCAGCATTTAAGTCCTGTTGTTCACTGTGAGTCTTCCCCAGACCAGGCAACAATGGAAGAGCAATGAGTTAGTTCCAGTGCATTGTTTTAGTTCCTGTGCTCAATATAAGTTCCCCCTGGAATGGAAAAAAAACAGCAGGCCAGTGTTCAAGAGACAAGAAGGAAAAGACCTGGAAAGCACACGTAAAAAAATAATAATAATGGTTAAAAAATTCCAAAATCTAGAGAAAGAAGACATCATCCAGGTGTAGGAAGTTCAGGGGGCCACCAATCAAATTCAACCCAAAGGAGAAATCTCTAAGGCATATCATAATCAGTGAAATGAAAAGACAGGATACTCACAGCAACAAAAGAAAGGAAACGTCATATTGAACAGCATCCTGAATACAGATTGCAGCAGATTTCTCAGCAGAAATCCTGCAGTCCAGATGATAATGGGATGTTATATTGAAAAAGAGATGGGAAAAATTGGCATCCAAGAATACTGTACCCAGCAAAGGTATCATTTAAACACATTCAAAG
This sequence comes from Pongo pygmaeus, assembly GCF_028885625.2. Taxonomy (NCBI): domain Eukaryota; kingdom Metazoa; phylum Chordata; class Mammalia; order Primates; family Hominidae; genus Pongo; species Pongo pygmaeus. Next base: position 53,761,824 of record NC_085930.1, on the reverse strand, counting down.
ATTCCCAAACAAACAAAAGCTGAGAGAATTCATCAAAACATGACCTGTCTTGCAAGAAATACTAAAAGATATTCAATCTAAAACAAATGGGCACTAGTGTACAATAACAAAACATTTGAAGGTGTAAAACTCACTGATAAAAGAAAAAAAAGACTAATTCAGAATACTCTAAAACTGTAATTTGAATAAGTAAGCCATTTACATCTTGAGTATGAAGGCTGAAAGACAAAAACCTATTAAAATCAATAATTACTACAATAACTGGTTAAGAAACAGATAATATAAAAAGATGTAAACTGAAACACCAATAAATCAAATTATTGGGGGGGGTGTTAAAGGGTAGAGTTTGGTTTTCTTATAATACTTTTCTTCTCTATGCAATAAATGTTAAGTCATAATCAGTTTTAAATGACCTGATTTTTTGGAAGCCTCATGGTAACCACAATGCAAAAACCTATAATAGACTAAAAATAGGTAGCACAAAATCAAAACATACTACCAGAGAAATTCTCTTAACCACAAAGGAAAACAGTAACAGAGGAAAACAGAAAGAAAGTATCTACAAAACAACCAGAAAACAAGTAATAAAATGTCAACAGAAAATAATCTTGAAGGTAAGTGGACAAAAGTCTTCAATTAAAAGAGTGCAAGCCACATGTAGAAAAATAAAACTGGATCTCCATCTCTCACTTTACACAAAAATCAACTCAATATAGATAAAAGACTTAAATATAAGTCCTGAAACCATAAAAATTATACAAGATAACTTTGGAAAAACTCTTCAGGACATTGACTTAGGCAAGAATTCATGCCTAAGACCCCAAAAGCAAATACAACAAAACCAAAAATAAATAAATGGGACCTAATTAAACTAAAAAGTTCTGTACAGCAAAAGAAATAATCAGCAAACAGACAACCTACAGAGTGAAAGAAAATCTTCACAAATTATCCAGCCAACAAAGGACTAGTATCCAGAATCTACAAGGAACTCAAACAAATTACCAAGAAAAAAAAAAAAACACAAATAATCCCATCAAAAAATGAGCAAAGGACATCAATAGATAATTCTCAAAAAAGATACACAACCAACCAATAAACATATGAAAAAACACTCAACATCACTAATTATCAAGGAAATGCAAATTAAAACCACAATGAGATTACACCTTACTCCTGCAAGCATGGCTATAATTTAAAAGTTAAAGCTCCTCTCCCTCTCCCTCTCCCTCTCCTCTCCCTCTCCCTCTCCCTCTCCCTCTCCCTCTCCCTCTCCCTCTCCCTCTCCCTCTCCCTCTCCCTCTCCCTCTCCCTCTCCCTCTCCCTCTCCCTCTCCCTTTCTTCGGTCTCCCTCTCCTTCTTTTTTCGGTCTCCCGCTGTTATCGAAACTGGACTGTACTGCCATGATCTCGGCTCGCTGCAACCTCCCTGCCTTGGGCTCCTGTGACTCTCCTGCCTCGGCCTGCCGAGTGCCTGGGATTGCAGCCGCGCGCCTCCACGCCTGAATGGTTTTTGTATTTTTGGTGGAGACGGGGTTTCACCGTGTTGACTGCGCTGGTCTCCAGCTCCTGGCCTCGAGTGATCTGCTTGCCTCGGCCTCCCGAGGTGCTGGGATTGCAGACGGAGTCTCGCTAACTCAATGCTCAATGGTGCTCAGGCTGGAGTGCAGTGGTGTGATCTCGGCTCGCTGCAACCTCCACCTACCAGCCTCCTGCCTTGGCCTCTTAAAGTGCTAAGATTACAGCCTCTGCCCCGCCGCCACCCCGTCTAGGAAGTGAGGAGCATCTCTGCCTGGCCGCCCATCGTCTGGGATGTGAGGAGCCCCTCTGCCCGGCCGCCCTATCTGGGAAGTGAGGAGCGCCTCTGCCCGGCCGCCCATCGTCTGGGATGTGAGGAGCGCCTCTGCCCGGCCGCCCATCGTCTGGGATGTGAGGAGCGCCTCTGCCCGGCTGCCACCCCGTCTGGGAGGAAGTGAGGAGCGCCTCTGCCCGGCTGCCCCGTCTGGGAGATGAGGAGCACCTCTGCCCGGCCGCCCCGTCTGGGAGGTGAGGAGGGCCTCTGCCTGGCCGCCACCCCGTCTGGGAAGTGAGGAGCGCCTCTGCCTGGCTGCCACCCCATATGGGAAGTGAGGAGCGCCTCTGCCCAGCCGCCCCATCTGGGAGGTGAGGAGTGCCTCTGCCCGGTCGCCCCGTCTGGGAGGTGAGGAGCGCCTCTGCCTGGCCGCCACCCCGTCTGGGAGGAAGTGAGGAGCGCCTCTGCCCAGCTGCCCCATCTGGGAAGTGAGGAGCGCCTCTGCCCGGCTGCCACCCGCTATGGGAAGTGAGGAGCGCCTCTGCCCGGCCGCCCACTCTGGGAAGTGAGGAGCGCCTCTGCCCGGCCGCCCACTCTGGGAAGTGAGGAGCGCCTCCGCCCGGCCGCCCACTCTGGGAGGTGAGGAGTGCCTCTGCCCGGCCTCCCCGTCTGGGAGGTGAGGAGCGCCTCTGCCTGGCCGCCACCCCGTCTGGGAGGAAGTGAGGAGCACCTCTGCCCAGCTGCCCCATCTGGGAAGTGAGGAGCGCCTCTGCCCGGCTGCCACCCCCTATGGGAAGTGAGGAGCACCTCTGCCCGGCCGCCCACTCTGGGAAGTGAGGAGCACCTCTGCCCGGCCGCCCACTCTGGGAGGTGAGGAGTGCCTCTGCCTGGCCACTCCTCTGGGAAGGGAGGAGGGCCTCTGCCCTGCCGCCCCGTCTGGGAGGTGAGGAGCGCCTCTGCCTGGCCGCCACCCCGTCTGGGAGGAAGTGAGGAGCGCCTCTGCCCGGCTGCCCCATCTGGGAAGTGAGGAGCGCCTCTGCCTGGCCGCCGCCCTGTCTGGGAGGAAGTGAGGAGCTCCTCTGCCCGGCTGCCCCATCTGGGAAGTGAGGAGCGCCTCTGCCCGGCTGCCCCGTCTGGGAGGTGAGGAGTGCCTCTGCCTGGCCACCCCGTCTGGGAAGTGAGGAGCGCCTCTGCCCGGCCACCCCGTCTGGGAAGTGAGGAGCGCCTCTGTCTGGCCGCCACCCCGTCTGGGAGGAAGTGAGGAGCGCCTCTGCCCGGCCGCCACCCCATATGGGAAGTGAGGAGCGCCTCTGCCCAGCCGCCCCGTCTGGGAGGTGAGGAGTGCCTCTGCCCGGCTGCCACCCCGTCTGGGAGGAAGTGAGGAGCACCTATGCCCGGCTGCCCCGTCTGGGAGATGAGGAGCACCTCTGCCCGGCCGCCCCATCTGGGAGGTGAGGAGTGCCTCTGCCTGGCCGCCACCCCGTCTGGGAGGAAGTGAGGAGCGCCTCTGCCCGGCTGCCCCATCTGGGAAGTGAGGAGCGCCTCTGCCCGGCCGCCACCCCATATGGGAAGTGAGGAGCGCCTCTGCCTGGCCACCACCCCGTCTGGGAAGTGAGGAGGGCCTCTGCCCGGCCGCCCCATCTCAGAGGTGAGGAGCGCCTCTGCCCGGCTGCCACCCGGTCTGGGAGGAAGTGAGGAGCGCCTCTGCCCGGGCGGCCCCGTCTGGGAAGCGAGGAGCGCCTCTGCCCGGCCGCCCTGTCTGGGAGGTGAGGAGCGCCTCTGCCCGGCTGCCCTGTCTGGGAGGTGTACCCAACAGCTCCTAAGAGACAGCGACCATCGGGAGCGGGCCATGAGGACGATGGCGGTTTAGTTGAAGAGAAGGGGAGGAAGTGTGGGGAAAGGAAGGAGAGATCAGATTGTTGCTGTGTCTGTGTAGAAAGAGGTGGGCATAGGAGACTCCATTTTGTTCTGACTAGGAGAAATTCTTCTGCTGTTGATCTATGGCCTTTCCCCCAGCCCCCTGCTCTCTGAAACATATGCTGTGTCAACTAAGGGTTAAATGGATTAAGGGCGGTGCAAGATGTGCTTTGTTAAACAGATGCTTGAAGGCAGCATGCTCTTTAAGAGTCATCACCACTCCCTAATCTCAAGTACTCAGGGGCACAAACACTGCAGAAGGCCGCAGGGACCTCTGCCTAGGAAAACCAGAGACCTTTGTTCATGTGTTTATCTCCTGACCTTCTCTCCACTATTATCCTATGACCCTGCCATATCCCCCTCTCCCAGAAACACCCAAGAATCATCAATAAATTCTTCATAAATTAAAAAAAAAAGAAAAAAAATAAAAAATAAAAATAAAAGTTTAAAAAAAAAATAGATGTTGGCATGGATGTGGTAAAAAGGGAACACTTTTACACTGCTGATAGGAATGTAAATTAGTACAAACACTATGGAAAACAATATAGATGTTCCTTAAAGAACCACAAGTAAAATTACCATTTGATCTGGCAGTCCCACTACTGAGTATCTACCCAAAGGAAAATAAGTCATTATATGAAAAAGATGCATGCACACATGTTTATGGTGGCATAATTCACAATTGCAAAGATATGGAACTAACCTAAGTGTCCATCAACCAACAAGTAGATAAAGAAAAAATGGCAAATATACACCATGGAATGCTACTCAGCCATAAAAAGGAATGACATAATGCCTCTTGCGGGAACTTAGATGGAGCTGGAGGCCATTATTCTAAGTGAAGTAACTCAGGAATGAAAAATCAAATATCATATGTTTTAAGTGAGAGCTAAGCTATGAGGATGCAAAGGCATAAGAGTGATATAATGGACTTTGGAGACTCAGAACGGGGGAGGGATAAAAGACTATATATTGGGTATAGCATACAATGCTCAGGTAACAGGTGCACTAAAGTATCTGAAATCACCACCAAAGAACTTATCTATGTAACCAGAAACAATCTGTACCCCCAAAGCTTTTGAAATTTATTTTAAAAATTAAAATGCAGAGTGGCTGAATGGATTTTTAAAAGATCCAACTATATACTGTCTACAAGAAACTCTATTTACCTGTATGGACATGCACAAACTGAAAGTGAAGGGATGAATAAGATATTACATGCAAATGGAAGCCAACATAGAGCAGGAGTAGCTATATTTATATCAATATGACAAAATAAACTTTAGTCAAGAATGGTAAAAGAAAGATAGAGAAGGTCATTATATGATGATGAAGGAGTTAATACAATAACAGGATATTACAATTATAAACATATATGCAGCACTCAACACCAGAGCACCCAAATATAAGACAAATATTAACAGACCTAAAGAGAGAGATTGACTGTGACACAATAACAGTAGAAAACCACAGCATTCCACATTCAGCATTAGACAAATCATCTGAACAGAAAATCAACTAAGAAACATCAGAGCTAAACTGCACTTTTGACCAAATGCACCAAACAGACATTTATGGAACATTCCATCCAATAGCTGCAGAATACACATTTTTCTCAACAGCACATGCAACATTCTCTAGGACAGACCATACGTTAGGTCACGAAACAAATCTTAATAAATGTTTAGAAGTCAAAATTATTAAATAACTTTTCTGACCATAATGGGATAAAATTAGAAGTAAGCCACAGAAGGAATATCAGAAACTGTACAAAATCATAATTATTAAGCAACATATTCCTAAACAATGAATGGTTTAATGAAGAAGTTTAAAAGAAAATTGAAAATTTTCTTGAGACAAATTAAAATAGAAACACAACATACTAAAACCTATGAAATACAGCAAAAGTTCTAAGAGGAAAGTTGTTTATAGCAATAAAAAGCCTACATCATAAAAATTAGAAAGACTTCAAATGAACAGCCTAACACTGCACCTCAAGAAATGGAAAGCAAGAACGATTCAAACCCAAAATTAGTAGAAGGAAAGAAATAATAAACATTAGAGTATAAAGATATAAAATTGAGACCAAAAAAAAATCAACAAAATGAAAATTGATTTCTTGAAAAAACAAACGAAATTGAAAACCTTTAGCTAGAGTAAGAACAAAAGAGAGACCTAAAAAACCCAGCCCAGGCTTGCTAGGCCAAGCAGCTTAGCGCTACTCTAGAAAATCACACAACTGAAGATGGCCGAATAGGAACACCTCCAGTCTGCAGCTCCCAGTGTGATTGACACAGAAGATGGGTGATTTCTGCATTTCCAACTGAGGTACCTGCTTAATCTCACTGGGACTGGTTGGACAGTGGGTGCGGCCATGGAGGGCGAGCTGAAGCAGGGTGATGCGTTGTCTCACCCAGGAAGTGCAACGGGAGGAGAGATTTCCCTTTCCTAGCCAAGGGAAGCAGTGACAGACTACATGGAAAAACAGGACACTCCCCGACCAAATACTGTACTTTTCCCAAGGTCTTACCAACCAGCAGACAAGGTGATTCTCTCCCGTGCCTGGCTCAGTGGGTCCCACACCCACTGAGCCTTGCACACTGCTAGTGCAGCAGTCTGAGGTCGATCTGCGAAGCGGCAGCCTCGTTGAGAGAAGGGCGTCCACTATTGCTGAAGCTTGAGTAGGTAAACAAAGCGACCAGGAAGCTAGAACTGGGCAGAGCCCACTGCAGCTCAACAAGCCCTACTGCCTCTAGAATCCAACTCTCTGGGCAGGGCATAGCTGAACAAAAGGCAGCAGACAACTTCTGCAGACTTAAACGCCCCTGTCTGATAGCTCTGAAGAGAGCAGTGATTCTCCCAGCACAGCATTTGAGCTCTGAGAATGGACACACTGCCTCCTCAAGTGGGTCCCTGACCCCCTTGTAGCCTAACTGGGACACAACTCCCAGTACGGGCCAACAGACACCTCATATAGGCAGCTGCCCCTCTGGGATGAAGCTTCCAGAGGAAGGATCAGGCAGCAATATTTGCTGTTCTACAGCCTCCACTGGTGATACCCAGGGAAACAGGATCTGGAGAGGAATTCCAGCAAACTCCAACACACCTGCAGCTGAGGGACCTGACTGTTAGAAGGAAAACTAACAAACAGACAGGAATAGCATCAACATCAACAAAAAGGTCATCTACACCAAAACCCGATCTCTAGGTCACCAACATTAAATACCAAAGGTAGATAAAACCACAAAGATGGGGAGAAACCAGAGCAGAAAAGCTGAAAATTCTAAAAATCAAACTGCCACTTCTCCTCCAAAGGATCACAGCTTCTCGCCAGCAACAGAACAAAGCTGGACGGAGAGTGACTTTGACAAGTTGACAGAAGTAGGCTTCAGAAGGTCAGTAATAACAAACTTCTCCAAGCTAAAGGAGGATGTTTGAACCCATTGCAAGGAAGCTAAAAACCTTGACAAAAGATAAGACGAATGGCTAACTAGAATAAACAGTGTATAGAATACCTTAAATGACCTGATGGAGCTGAAAACCATGGCACAAGAACTTTGTGACGCATGCACAAGCTTCAATAGCTGATTCAATCAAGTGGAAGAAAAGGTATCAGTGATGGAAGATCAAATTAATGAAATAAAGTGACAGGAGAAGTTTAGAGAAAAAAAAGAGTGAAAAGAAATGAACAAAGCCTTTAAGAAATATGGGACTATGTGAAGAGACCAATTCTACGTTTGATTGGTTGTACCTGAAAGTGATGGGGAGAATGGAACCAAGTTGGAAAACACTCTCCAGGTTATTATCCAGGAGAATTCCCCCAACCTAGCAAGACAAGCCAACATTCAATTTCAGGAAATAAAGAGAAGACCACAAAGATACTCTTCGAAAAGAGCAACCCCAAGACACATAATTGTCAGATTCAACAAGGTTGAAATGCAGGAAAAAACGTTAAGGGCAGCCAGAGAGAAAGGTCGAGTTGCCCACAAAGGGAAGTCCATCAGACTAACAACGGATCTCTCATCAGAAACCCTACAAGCCAGAAGAAAGTGGGGGCCAATATTCAACATTCTTAGAGAAAAGAATTTTCAATGCAGAATTTCATATCCAGCCAAACTAAGCTTCATAAATGAAAGAGAAATAAAATCCTTTACAAACAAGCAAATGCTCAGAAATTTTGTCACACCAGGTCTGCCTTACAAGAGCTCCTCAAGGAAGCGCTAAACATAGAAAGAAACAACCAGTACCGGCCACTGCAAAAACAGGCCAAATTATAAAGACCATCGATGCTATGAAGAAACTGCATCAATTAGTGGACAAAATAACCAGTGAACATCATGAGAGAATCAAATCCACACCTAACAATATTAACCTTAAATGTAAATGGACTAAATGCCCCAATTAAAAGACACAGACTGGCAAATTGGATAAAGAGTCAAGACACATCAGTGTGCTGTATTCAGGAAACTGATCTCACATGCAAACACGCACATAGGCTCAAAATAAAGAGAAGGAGGAAGATCTACCAAGCAAATGGAAAACAAAAAAAAACAGGGGTTACAATCCTAGTCTCTGATAAAACAGACTTTAAACCAACAAAGATCAAAAGAGACAAAGAAGGCCATTACATAATGGTAAAGGGATCAATTCAACAAGAAGAGCTAACTGCTCTAAATATATATGCACCCAATACAGGAGCACCCAGATTCATAAAGCAAGTCCTTACAGATATACAAAGAGACTTACACTCCCACACAATAATAATGGGAGATTTTAACACCTCACTGTCAAAATTAGACAGATCAATGAGACAGAAGGTTAACAAGGATATTCAGGACCTGAACTCAGATCTGCAACAAGCGGACCTAATAGACATCTACAGAACTCCCCACGCCAAATCAACAGAATATACATTCTTTTCAGCACCACATCGCACTTATTCCAAAATTGACCACATAATTGTAACTAAAGCACTCCTTAGCAATTCTAAAAGAACAGAAATTACAACAAACTGTCTCTCAGACCACAGTGCAATCAAATTAGAACTCAGGATTAAGAAATTCACTCAAAACTGCACAACTACATGGAACTGAACAACTTGCTCCTGAATGACGACTGGGTAAATAACGAAATGAAGGCAGAAATAAAGATGTTCTTTGAAACCAATGAGAACAAAGACACAACATACCAGAATCTCTGGGACACATTCGAAGCAGTGTGTAGAGGGATATGTATAGCACTAAAAGCCCACAAGAGAAAGAAGGAAAGATCTAAAATCGACACCCTAACATCACACTTAATATAACTAGAGAAGCAAGAGCAAACACATTCAAAAGCTAGCAGATGGCAAGAAATAACTAAGATCAGAGCAGAACTGAAGGAAATAGAGACATAAAAAGCCCGTCAAAACATCATTGAATCCAGGAGCTGGTTTTTTGGAAAAGATCAACAAAATTGATAGACCACTAGCAAGATTAATAAAGAAGAAAAGAGAGAAGAATCCAATAGATGCAATAAAAAATGATAAAGGAGATATCACCACCGATCCTGCAGAAATACAAACTACCATCAGAGAATACTATCAACAACTCTATGCAAATAAACTAAAAAATCTAGAAGAAATGGATGAATTCCTTAAAACATACACCCTCCCAAGAGTAAGCCAGGAAGAAGTTGAATCTCTGAATAGACCAATAACAGGATCTGAAACTGAGGCAATTAATAGCCTACCAACCAAAAACAATCCAGGACCAGATGCATTCAAAGCAGAATACTACCAGAGGTACAAAGAGGAGCTGGTACCATTCCTTCTGAAACTATTCCAATCAATAGAAAAAGAGGGAATCCTCCCTAACTCATTTTATGAGGCCAATATTATCCCAATACAAAAGCCTGGCAGAGACACAACAATAAAAGAGAATTTTAGACCACTATCCCTGATGAACATTGCTGCAAAAATCCTCAGTAAAATACTGGCAAACTGAATCCAGCAGCACATCAAAAAGTTTCTTCCCCATGATCAAGTCAGCTTCATCCCTGGGAAGAAACGCTGGTTCAACATATGCAAATCAATAAACATAATCCATCACATAAACAGAACCACATCACATAAACATGATTATCTCAATAGATGCAGAAAAGGCCTTTCACAACATTCAACACCCTTTCATGCTAAAAACTCTCAATAAACTAGGTATTGATGGAAAATATCTAAAAATAATAAGAGCTATTTATGACATACTCACTGCCAATATCAGACTGAATGGGCAAAAACTGGAAGCATTCCCTTTGAAAACTGGTACAAGACAGAGATACCCACTCTCACTACTCCCATTCAACATAATGTTGGAAGTTCTGACCAGGGCAATAAAACAAGAGAAAGAAATAAAGGGTATTCAATTGGGAAAAGAGGAAGTCAAATTGTCCCTGTTTGCAGATGACATGATTGTATATTTAGAAAACCCCATCGCCTCAGCCCAAAATCTCCTTAAGCTCCTAAGCAACTTCAGCAAAGTCTCAGGATACAAAATAAATCTGCAAAAATGAAAAGCATTCCAATACACCATTAACAGACAAACAGGGAGCCAAATGATGAGTGAACTCCCATTTACAACTGCTACAAAGAGAATAAAATACCTAGGAATCCAACTAACAAGGGATGTGAAGGACCTCTTCAAGAAGAACTACAAACCACTGCTCAATGAAATAAAAGAGAACAAAAACAAATGGAACAATATTCCATGCTCATGGATAGGAAGAATCAATATTGTAAAAATGGCCATACTGCCCAAGGTAATTTATACAGTCAATGCCATCCCCATCAAGCTACCAAAGACTTTCTTCACATAATTGGAAAAACTATTTAAAGTTCATATGGAACCAAAAAAGGGCTCACATTGCCAAGATAATCCTAAGCAAAATGAACAAAGCTGGAGGCATCATGCTACCTGACTTCAAACTATACTACAAGGCTACAGTAACCAAAACAGCAAGGTACTGTTACCAAAACAGAGATATAGACCAATAGAACAGAACAGAGCCCTCAGAAATAATGCCACACATCTACAACTATCTGATCTTTGACAAACCTGACGAAAACAAGAAACAGGGAAATGATTCCCTATTTAATAAATGGTGCTGGGAAAACTGACTAGCCATATGTAGAAAGCTGAAACTGGATCCCTTCCTTACACCTTACACAAAAATTAATTCAAGATGGATTAAAGACTTAAATGTAAAGCTCTCCTCAGCAAATGTAAAAGAACAGAAATTATAACAAACTGTCTCTCAGACCACAGTGTAATCAAACTAGAACGCAGGATTAAGAAACTCACTCAAAACTGCTCAACTACATGGAAACTGAACAACCTGCTCCTGAATGACTACTGGGTACATAACGAAATGAAGGCAGAAATAAAGATGTTCTTTGAAACCAACGAGAACAAAGACATAACATACCAGAATCTCTGGGACACATTCAAAGCAGTGTGTAGAGGGAAATTTATAGCACTAAATGCCCACAAGAGAAAGCAGGAAAGATCCAAAACTGACACCCTAACATCACAATTAAAAGAACTAGAAAAGCAAGAGCAAACACATTCAAAAGCTAGCAGAAGGCAAGAAATAACTAAAATGAGAGCAGAATTGAAGGAAATAGAGACAAAAAAAAACCCTTCAAAAAATTAATGGATCCAGGAGCTGGTTTTTTTAAAGGATGAACAAAATTGATAGACTGCTAGCACGACTAATAAAGAAAAAAAGAGAGATGAATCAAACAGACACAATAAAAAATAATGAAGGGGATATCACCACCGATCCCACAGAAATACAAACTACCATCAGAGAATACTACAAACACCTCTATTCAAATAAACTAGAAAATCTAGAAGAAATGGATAAATTCCTCGACACATACACTCTCCCAAGACTCAACCAGGAAGAAGTTGAATCTGAATAGACCAATAACAGGAGCTGAAATTGTGGCAATAATCAATACCTTACCAACCAAAAAGACTCCAGGACCAGATGGATTCACAGCTGAATTCTACCAGAGGTACAAGGAGGAACTGGTACCATTCCTTCTGAAACTATTCCAATCAATAGAAAAAGAGGGAATCCTCCCTAACTCATTTTATGAGGGCAGCATCATCCTGATACCAAAGCCTGGCAGAGACACAACAAAAAAAGAGACTTGTAGACCAATATCCCTGATGAACATTGATGCAAAAATCCTCAATAAAATACTGGCAAACAGAATCCATCAGCACATCAAAAAGCTTGTCCACTATGATCAAGTGGGCTTCATCCCTGGGATACAAGGCTGGTTCAATATATGCAAATCAATAAATGTAATCCAGCATATGAACAGAACCAAAGACAAAAACCACATGATTATCTCAATAGATGCAGAAAAGGCCTTTGACAAAATTCAACAACCTTCATGCTAAAAACTCTCAATAAATTAGGTATTGATGGGATGTATTTCAAAATAATAAAAGCAATCTATGGCAAACCCACAGCCAATATCATACTGAATGGGCAAAAACTGGAGGCATTTCCTTTGAAAACTGGCACAAGACAGGGATGCCCTCTCTCACCACTCCTATTCAACATAGTGTTGGAAGTTCTGACCAGGGCAATTAGGCAGGAGAAGGAAATAAAGGGTATTCAATTAGGAAAAGAGGAAGTCAAATTGTCCCTGTTTGCAGGCGACATGATTGTATATCGAGAAAACCCCATTGTTTCAGCCCAAAATCTCCTTAAGCTGATAAGCAACTTCAGCAATGTCTCAGGATACAAAATCAATGTAGAAAAATCAAAAGCATTCTTATACACCAATAACAGACAAACAGAGAGCCAAATCATGAGTGAACTCCCATTCACAATCGCTTCAAAGAGAATAAAATACTTAGGAATCCAACTTACAAGGGACGTGAAGGACATCTTAAAGGAGAACTACAAACCACTACTCAATGAAATAAAAGAGGATACAAACAAATGGAAGAACATTCCACGCTCATGGGTAGGAAGAATCAATATCATGAAAATGGCCATATTACCCAAGGTAATTTATAGATTCAATGCCATCCCCATCAAGCTACCAATGACTTTCTTCACAGAATAGGAAAACACTACTTTAAACTTCATATGGAACCAAAAAAGAGCCCGCATCGCCAAGTCAATCCTAAGCCAAAAGAGCAAAGCTGGAAGCATCACGCTACCTGACTTCAAACTATACTACAAGGCTACAGTAACCAAAACAGCATGGTACTGGTACCAAAACAGAGATATAGATCAATGGAACAGAACAGAGCCCTCAGAAATAACGCCGCATAGCTACAACTATCTGATCTTTGACAAACCTGACAAAAACAAGCAATGGGGAAAGGATTCCCTATTTAACAAATGGTGCTGGGAAAACTGGCTAGCCATATGTAGAAAGCTGAAACTGGATCCCTTCCTTACACCTTATACAAAAATTAATTCAAGATGGACAAAAGACTTAAACGTTAGACCTAAAACCTTAAAAACTCTAGAAGAAAACCTAGGCATTACCATTCAGGACATAGGCATGGGCAAGGACTTCATCACTAAAACACCAAAAGCAATGGCAACAAAAGCCAAAATTGACAAATGGGATCTAATTAAACTCAAGAGCTTCTGCACAGCAAAATAAACTACCATAAGAGTGAACAGGCAACCTACAAAAAGGGAGAAAATTTTCGCAACCTACTCATCTGACAAAGGGCTAATATCCAGAATTTACAATGAACTCCAACAAATTTACAAGAAAAAAACAAACAGCCCCATCGAAAAGTGGGCAAAGGATATGAACAGACACTTCTCAAAAGAAGACATTTATGCTGCCAAAAGACACATCAAAAAATGCTCATCATCACTTGCCATCAGAGAAACGCAAATCAAAACCACAATGAGATACCATCTCATGCCTGTTAGAATGGCAATCATTAAAAAGTCAGGAAACAACAGGTGCTGGAGAGGATGTGGAGAAATAGGAACACTTTTACACTGTTGGTAGGACTGTAAACTAGTTCAACACTTGTGGAAGTCAGTGTGGTGATTCCTCAGGGATCTAGAACTAGAAATACCATTTGACCCAGCCATCCCATTACTGGGTATATGCCCAAAGGAGTATAAATCATGCTGCTATAAAGACACATGCACAGGCATGTTTATTGCAGCACTTTTCACAATAGCAAAGACTTGGAACCAACCCAAATGTCCAACAACGATAGACTGGATTAAGAAAATGTGGCACATATACACCATGGAATACTATGCATCCATAAAAATGATGAGTTCATGTCCTTTGTAGGGACATGGATGAAATTGGAAATCATCATTCTCAGTAAACTATCGCAAGAACAAAAAACCAAACACCACATATTCTCACTCATAGGTGGGAATTGAACAATGAGAACACATGGGCACAGGAAGGGCAACATCACACTCTGGGGACTGCTGTGGTGTGGGGGGAGGGGGGAGGGATAGCATTAGGAGATATACCTAATGCTAAATGACGAGTTAATGGGTGCAGCACACCAGCATGGCACATGTATACGTATGTAACTAACCTGCACATTGTGCACATGTACCCTAAAACTTAAAGTATAATTAAAAAAAAAAAGACTTAAATGTTAGACCTAAAACCATAAAAACCCTAGAAGAAAACCTAGGCAATACCATTCTGGACATAGGCATGGGCAAGGACTTCATGACTAAAACACCAAAAGCAACGGCAACAAAAGCCAAAATTGACAAATGGGATCTAATTAAACTAAAGAGCTGCCATACAGCAAAAGAAACTACCATCAGAATGAACAGGCAACCTATATGGAAGAAAATTTTTGCAATCTACCTATCTGACAAAGGGCTAATATCCAGAATCTACAAAGAACTCAAACAAATTTACAGGAAAAAAACAAACAACCCCATCAAAAAGTGGGCAAAGGATATGAACAGACACTTCTCAAAAGAAGACATTTATGCAAGCCAACACACACATGAAAAAATGCTTATCATCACTGGTCATCAGAGAAATGCAAATCAAAACCACAATGAGATACCATCTCATGCCAGTTAGAATGGCAATCATTAAAAAGTCAGGAAACAACAGATGTTGGGGAGGATGTGGAGAAATAGGAATGCATTTACACTGTTGGTGGGAGTATAAACTAGTTCAACTATTGTGGAACACAGTGTGGCTATTCCTCAAGGATCTAGAACTAGAAGTACCATTTGACCCAGCCATTCCATTACTGGGTATAGACCCAAAGGATTATAAATCATGCTACTATAAAGACACATGCACACGTATGTTTATGGTGGCACTATTCACAACAGCAAAGACTTGGAACCATCCCAAATATCCATCAATGATAGACTGGATTAAGAAAATACACCACAGAATACTATGTAGCCATAAAAAAGGATGAGTTCTAGTCCTTTGCAGCGACATGGATGAAGCTGGAAACCATCATTCTCAGCAAACTATCGCAAGGACAGAAAACCAAACACTGCATGTTCTCACACGTAGATGGTAATTGAACAATGAGATCACTCACACACAGGGCAGGGAACATCACACACTGGGGCCTGGTCAGGGGACGAGGGCTGGGGGAGGGATAGCATTAGGAGAAATACCTAATGTAAATGATGAGTTGATGGGTGCAGCTACCAACATGGTACACGTATACCTATGTATCAAACCTGCACGTTGTGTGCATGTACCCTAGAACTTAAAGTATAATTAAAAACAAAAAAAACAAAAAAAAGGAAGACTAAGGTAGAGCCTCTAATTGACCTCGGTGAACAAAGAGATGTATCATGGCAAAAAAAAAAACAAACAAAAAACCAGCAAAAAACAAAACTAAATAAAATCAAAAACTAAAAAGGAGATATTATATTTCATACCACAGAAATATAAAGGCTCATTAGAAACTATTACGAACAACTATGCACCAACAAATTTACAACTTCAAAGAAATTGATAAATTTCTAGACATATACAACTTACCAAGATTGAAATATGAAGAAATAGAAACCCTGAACAGATCAATAATGAGTAATAAGATTTAAGCAGTAATTTAAAAAAAATCTTTCACCAAAGAAAAACCCAAGATCTGATAGTATCATGGCTGAATTCTTTTTTTTATTATTATACTTTAAGTTTTAGGGTACATGTGCACAATGTGCAGGTTTCTTACATATGTATACCTGTGCCATGTTGGTGTGCTGCACCCATTAACTCATCATTTACATTAGGTATACCTCCTAATGCTATCCCTCCTCCCTCCCCTCACCCCACAACAGGCCCCGGGGTGTGATGTTCCCCTTCCTGTGTCCATGTGTTCTCATTGTTCAATTCCCACCTATGAGTGAGAACATGTGGTATTTGGTTTTTTTGTCCTTGCCGTAGTTTGCTGAGAATGATGGTTTCCAGCCTCATCCATGTCCCTACAAAGGACATGAATTCATCCTTT
The DNA here is from genome assembly GCF_028885625.2 of Pongo pygmaeus. Taxonomy (NCBI): domain Eukaryota; kingdom Metazoa; phylum Chordata; class Mammalia; order Primates; family Hominidae; genus Pongo; species Pongo pygmaeus. The sequence continues at coordinate 53,745,616 of NC_085930.1, read as the reverse complement.
TTTATGGCAGCATAGTATACCATGGTGTATATGTGCCACATTTTCTTAATCCAGTCTATCATTGATGGACATTTGGGTTGGTTCCAAGTCTTTCCTATTATGAATAGTGCCGCAATAAACATATGTGTGCATGTGTCTTTATAGCAGCATGATTTACAGTCCTTTGGGTATATACCCAGTAATGGGATGGCTGGGTCAAATGGTATTTCTAGTTCTACATCCCCAAGGAATCGCCACACTGACTTCCACAATGGTTGAACTAGTTTACAGTCCCACCAACAGTGTACAAGTGTTCCTATTTCTCCACATCCTCTCCAGCACCTGTTGTTTCCTGACTTTTTAATGATTGCCATTCTGACAGGCATGAGATGGTATCTCATAGTGGTTTTGATTTGCATTTCTCTGATGGCCAGTGATGATGAGCATTTTTTCATGTGTCTTTTGGCTGCATAAATGTCTTCTTTTGAGAAGTGTCTGTTCATATCCTTTGCCCACTTTTCGATGGGGTTGTTTGTTTTTTTCTTGTAAATTTGTTTAGGTTCTTTGTAGATTCTGGATATTAGCTCTTTGTCAGGTAGGTAGATTGCAAAAATTTTCTTCCATTCTATAGGTTGCCTGTTCATTCTGATGGTAGTTTCTTTTGCTGTGTAGAAGCTCTTTAGTTTAATTAGATCCCATTTGTCAATTTTGGCTTTTGTTGCCATTGCTTTTGGTGTTTTAGACATGAAGTCCTTGCCCATGCCTATGTCCAGAATGGTATTGCCTAGGTTTTCTTCTAGGGTTTTTATGGTTTCAGGTCTAACATTTAAGTCTTTAATCCATCTTGAATTAATTTTTGTATAAGGTGTAAGGAAGGGATCCAGTTTCAGCTTTCTACATATAGCTAGCCAGTTTACCCAGCACCATTTATTAAATAGGGAATCATTTCCCTGTTTCTTGTTTTTCTCAGGTTGGTCAAAGATCAGATAGTTGTAGATACGTGGCATTATTTATGAGGGCTCTGTTCTGTTCCATTGGTCTATATCTCTGTTTTGGTACCAGTACCTTGCTGTTTTGCTTACTGTAGCCTTGTAGTATAGTTTGAAGTCAGGTAACATGATTCCTCCAGCTTTGTTCTTTTGGCTTAGGATTGACTTGGCAGTGTGGTATCTTTTTTGGTTCCATATGAACTTTAAAGTAGTTTTTTCCAATTCTGTGATGAAAGTCATTGGTAGCTTGATGGGGATGGCATTGAATCTATAAATTACCTTGGGCAGTATGGCCAGTTTCAAGACATTGATTCTTCCTATCCATGAGCATGAAATGTTCTTCCATTTGTTTGTATCCTCTTTTATTTCATTGAGAGTGGTTTGTAGTTCTCCTTGAAGATGTCCTTCACATCCCTTGTAAGTTGGATTCCTAGGTATTTTATTCTCTTTAAAGCAATTGTGAATGGGATTTCACTCATGATTTGGCACTCCGTTTGTCTGTTTTTGGTGTATAAGAATGCTTGTGAGTTTTGCACATTGATTTTGTATCCTGAGACTTTGCTGAAGTTCCTTATCAGCTTAAGGAGATTTTGGGCTGCGATGATGGGGATTTCTAGATATACAATCACGTCATCTGCAAACAGGGACAATTTGACTTCCTCTTTTCCTAATTGAATACCCTTGATTTCCTTCTCCTGCCTAATTGCCCTGGCCAGAACTTCTAACACTATGTTGAATAGGAGTAGTGAGAGAGGGCATCCCTGTCTTGTGCCAGTTTTCAAAGGGAATGCTTCCAGTTTTTGCCCGTTCAGTATGATACTGGTTGTGGGTTTGTCATAGATAGCTCTTATTATTTTGAGATACATCCCATCAATACCTAATTTATTGAGAGTTTTTAGCATTAAGGGCTGTTGAATTTTTCAAAGGCCTTTTCTGCATCTATTGAGATAATCATGTGGTTTTTGTCATTGGTTCTGTTTATATGCTGGATTACATTTATTGATTTGCATATGTTGAACCAGCCTTGCAACCCAGGGATGAAGCCCACTTGATCATGGTGGACAAGCTTTTTGATATGTTGCTGGATTCGGTTTGCCAGTATTATATTGAGGATTTTTGCATTGATCTTCATCAGGGATATTGGACTAAAATTCTCTTTTTTTGTTGTGTCTGTCAGGCTTTGGTATCAGGATGATGCTGGCCTGATAAAATGAGTTAGGGAGGATTCCCTCTTTTTCTATTGATTGGAATAATTTCAGAAGGAATGGTACCAGCTCCTCCTTGTACCTCTGGTAGAATTCAGCTGTGAATCCGTCTGGTCCTGGACTTTTTTTGGTTGGTAAGCTATTAATTGTTGCCTCAATTTCAGATCCTGTTATTGGTCTATTCAGAGATTCAATTTCTTCCTGGTTTAGTCTTGGGAGGGTGTATGTGTCCAGGAATTTATCCATTTCTTCTAGATTTTCTAGTTTATTTGCATAGAGTTGTTTATAGTATTCTCTGATGGTAGTTTGTATTTCTGCAGGATCGGTGGTGATATCCCCTTTATCATTTTTTATTGTGTCTATTTGATTCTTGTCTCTTTTCTTCTTTATTAGTCTTGCTAGTGGTCTATCTATTTTGTTTATCTTTTCAAAAAACCAGCTCCTGGATTCATTGATTTTTTTAAAGGTTTTTTGTGTCTCTATCTCCTTCAGTTCTGCTCTGATCTTAGTTATTTCTTGCCTTCTGCTAGCTTTTGAATGTGTTTGCTCTTGCTTCTCTAGTTCTTTTGATTGTGATGTTAGGGTGTCAATTTTAGATCTTTCCTGCTTTCTCTTGTGGGCATTTAGTGCTATAAATTTCCCTCTACACACTGCTTTAAATGTGTCCCAGAGATCCTGGTATGTTGTATCTTTGTTCTCGTTGGTTTCAAAGAACATCTTTATTGTTACCTTCATTTCGTTATGTACTCAGTAGTCATTCAGAATTCTACAAAACATTTAAAGAACTAGTACCACTTCTACTCAAACTCTTAAGAAAAAAATTGAAAAGAGGGGAATACTTTCAATCTCATTCTATGAGGCCGGCATCATCCCAATACCAAAACCAACAAAGACAGAACAAAAAAGAACACTACAAGCCAATATCCTTGATAAACCTAGATGCAAAAATCCTCAACAAAATACTCACAAATCAATTTCAACAAGACAACATATTTTTTAAAAATCACTTATCATTATCAAGTGGGAATCATCTCAGGAATTCATGAATGGTTCAGCATATGCAAATCAATAAATATCATATATCACAGTAACATAATCAATAATAAAAACTGCCTGATCATTTCAATAAGTACTGAAAAATCATCTAATTTCAAATTTCACACTATCTGGTTTCCAATCTACAAAGCTACAGTAAATAAAAACAGTGTAGTAGTAACATAGAAACATACCTATAGATCAGTGGAATAGAATAGAGAGCCCACAGACAAACCCTAACATGTATGATCAAATAATTTTTGACAAGGGTGCCAGTGCCATTCAATGGAGAAGATAGTCTTGTCAACAAATGGTGCTGGGAAAATGGGATATCCACATGCCAAACAGTGAGATTAGACCCTTTTACTATATACAAAAATTCACTCAAAAATGGATAAAAGGCCCAAATGTAAAACGTAAAACTATAAAACTCTTAGAAGAAAACAGGGTAAAAGCTTCATTCCATTGGATTTGGTAAAGATTTCTTACATATGACACCAAAGCACAGGCAAAAAAAGAAAAAAATAGCCAACTTGAACTTCATTAAAATTTAAAATATTTGCATCAAACGGCAATTACTACTGGTGAAAATGTAAACTAGTATAGCTGCTATGGGAAACAGAATGACAGATCCTCAAAAAATTAAAAATACAATTATCATATGATCCAGCAGTTCTTCTTCTGGATATATACCCAAAATAACTAAAAGCAAGGTTTCAAAGAGATATTTGTACACCCATGTTCATAGCAATATTATTCATAACAGCTAAAACATGGAAAGAACAAGTGCCCATAAATTAATGAACAGATATCAAAATGCGGTATATACATACAATGAAATATTATTCAGTCTTAAAAAGGAAGGAAGTTTTCACATATGCTACAACACTGATAAACGTTGAGGACATTATGCTGAATGAAATAAGCCAGTCACAAAAAAGAAGAATAATGTATGCTTTCACTTATATAAGTTACCTAGAGTAGTAAAAATTATAGAAACAGAAAGCAGAATGGTGGTTTCCAGGGGCTAGAAGAAGAGGGATATGGAGAGTTATAATTTAATGGGTGTAGAGTTTCAGTTTTACAAAGTGAAAGATTTACAGAAAAGGATGGTGATGATGGTTGCATAATATAAATGTATTTAATAACACTGAATGGTACACTAAAAAAATTAAAACTAAAATATCTAATTACCACATGACCCTTCAGTTGTACTCCTGGGCATTTACACCAGAGAAACAAAAGCTTAGGTTCACACAAAAATATGTACACAGATGTTCATAGTTGTTTAGTAAAAATAGCCAAAAACCGGAAACAAGTCAAATTTCTTTGAACAGGTGAATGGCTACACTGTGGTACATCTATACCATGGAATATTATCCAATTCAGTATAAAGGAATAAACTATTGATACATGTGACAATATGAATGAATCTTCAGAGAGTTATACTGAGTGAAAATGGCCAATCACCAAAAATTATAAACTGTATGATTCCATTTATATAACATTTTTGAAGTGGCAAAGTTATTGAAATGAAAAACAAATTAGTGGTTGTTAGGGATCAAGGATGGGGTTGGAGGGACAAGATGTGACCAACCATAAAAGAGCAATATGAAGAATCCTTGTGGTGATAGAAATGTTTTGTATCTTGATTGTATAATGTCAATATCCTGGTTGTGATATTACACTATAGTTTTCTAAGATACTACAATTGGAGCAAAATAGGTGAAATAATATGGATATCTCTGTATTATTTCTTATAACTACATGTGCATCTACAATTAATTATCTCAAAATAAAAAGTTTAATTTTAAAAAACAGGATGACACTAAAGTAGAATTTGGGAGGAAATTTATAGTACTATAGGCACATATTAGAAAAGAAGAAAGTTCTCAAATTAATTAACTGTTTCCACTTTAAAAACTAGAGAAAGAAGATCAAATTAAACCCCAGGTAAGCAAAAGCAAAGAAATTTAAGTGATCAAAGCAGAATTCAATGAAATTGAATATAGAAACACAATAAAGAAGAGCAATGCACCCAAAAGTTGATTCTTTGTGAGAATCATGAGAATCAATACAATTGATAAACTTCTAGGCAGATGGATAAGGAAAAAAGAGAAGATACAAATTACAAATAATAGGAGTTAAAGAAGAGACATCAATACTGATCTCAAAGACATTAAAAATATGCCAATAAATTTGAAAATGTAGATTTTTCACAATAGTTACTCACTTCTTAAAAAATAATAAACTTTATTTGGTCATAAATATTTATCTTACCTGAATATTTAAAGAAATGTAATTGGCATTAATGTGGCAAATAATGAACGAAAATTTAAGGATACATTCGTATAGCACCTGTTCTCGTCCCAATAGCCAAGATTTTCTGAACTGGATCAAAGGCTAATGCTGTGGGCTGATGAGGAAAACCATGCCGAACTGTCTGAAAGAGAGCAAATAATACCAATAAGTCTCCAGGGAAATAAAAATTACAATCACAAGATACCATTATACAGCCACCAGAATGTCTAAAATTAGTTTAAAGGAAAAAAAAAGCTACCACCAAACATTAACACAGATGTGGAGTAACCTAAACTCATACATTGTTGATGGGAGTGTAAAATCATACAAACACTTTTTAAAAATATCTTGCAGTTTCTTACAAAACTAAATATACATTTGTCTTACAATCTAGCAATTCCACTCCTATGTATATATTCAGAAAAATTAAAAGCATATGTTCATAAAATGATTTGTATAAGTAAGACCCTACCAGCTGTATTCAAAATAGTAAAAATCTGGAAACAGCCCAGGTGTCCAACAAGACAATAAAAAAAAAAATGGTGATATGATATAATCATACAATGGAATATTACTCAACAATTAAAAGACACAAACTACTGACAGATGCAACAACACAAATGATTCTCAAAAAAAATTATGCTAAGAAGCCATACACAAAAAAGTTTATAAAATCAGAACAGTAGTTGTCTTGAAGAGTTATTGATGGGGAAGGAATATGAAGAAACTTTTTTGAGTAAAGATGTAATATTCTGTATTTTCATAGCAGTTTGGATTACACAAGCATATACATTAGTTAAAACTCATAAAATGGTACAATAAAATTTGTGATTTCTCTGCATGTAAATTATACCTCAAAAAATGTTAAGAAATTATTAGAAACAAATATTAAAATCTATTTAATGTTATGTATACGGAGGTGTTAAAGGGTAAAGTATACTGACATCTGCAACTTGAAAATGCATCCACAAAATAATATAGATAGATAGGTGGACAGATGGATAGATAGATACATGATAAGTGAATGATAACTGTCAAATATTAGTGGTAAGAATATACATATGAGTGAGTGTTCACAATATAATTCTTTCAACTTTTCTTTCTGTTCCTGCCTTATACATCTAATAAATGGCATGTATAAAAAACCTACATCATAAAAATTAGTGAAAGAATCAATGTTTTCCTTCTAAGGTTAGGAATCAAACAAGTATTTCCACTCTATCCCCCTCTATTCAATATTGTACTGAAGGTTTCCCATCTAGAGCAATTAGACAAGAAAAAGAAGTAAGACACATCCAGATAGGAAGGAAGAACTAAAACTATCTGCAAGGAACACAATTTTGTATAAATGCAATCCTAAGAAATACACTAAAAAATTATTAGAACTAATAAAGGAGCTCTGGAAGCTAAGGTTACAAAATTAACGTAAAAAAGTCAATTGTGGGCTAGGCACAGTGGCCCATGTCTGTAATATCAGCACTTTGGGAGGCCAAAGCAGGAGGATTGCTTGAGTCCAGGAGTTCAAAACCAACCTGGGCAATATTACAAGACCCCATCTCTACAAAAAAAAAGGGAAAATTCACCAGGCATGATGGCGCACACCTGCAGTCCCAGCTACTCAGGAGGCTAAGGCAGAAGGATCACTTGAGCCCAGGAGGTTGAAGCTGCAATGAGCCATGATCATGCCACTATGCCCCAGCCTGAACAACAGAACAAGACCTCATCTCAAAAAAAAAAAAAAAAAAAAAAGTCAATTGTGAGATCTTTCAAGGCTATTGGAGCTACTGGCAAAAAATTACTGTATAGATTTCCACTGCTGCTTATTTATAATGAGTAGTTTTCCCCACTCCAAGTTTATATTTCACATCATATTTGTTCAACAGCTCTTTAAGTGAATCTATTTCAAGCATGTCTGTTAGATCCATTTCTTGTTAGAACAATGCCTGACAATTGCTTAGAAACTATATGGAAAATGGGCTGGGTGCAGTGGCTTGCACCTGTAATCCCAGCACTTTGGGAGGTCAAGGCAGGTGGATCACTTGAGCCCAGGAGTTCGATACCACCCTGGGCAAGATAGTGAGATCTTGTCCCTATTTAAAAAAAAAAAAATTAGCTGGGCATGGTGGTGCATGCCTATAGTCCCAGATACTCTGGAGGCTGAGATGGGAGGATCACTTGAGCCTGGGAGGTTGAGGCTGCAGTAAGCCATGATCACACCACTGTACTCCAGCCTGGGTGACAGAGTAGAAAAGAAACTATGTGGAAAAAATTTTAAAAATTGTACACACCTTTATTCATTGACCAAGGATATTGTTTATTGATAAGGGCATAGGGTACTTTATATAGTTGCATGATCAAGCATCCATCAATGCCAAAAGAAGAAGAATGACATTAATTGTTGTCAGAACTATAGAAACAGTGAGTTGAAGTCACTGCTTCAAAGCGTTTTTATGAAGATAAATGTCTTGATTCATCATGTGGCAAAATCACAATTATAAATCCAGTGCTTTACCATTAGGCTATAATAAATGCTTTTATGAGGACTTAAAAGTGAAATTTTTAAAAAATAAAAAGTCAATTGTATTTCTGCATACTAATAATAAACTATTCAAAAATAAAATAAAGAACCCCATTTATAATAAGTAGAATCCAAAGGAATAAAATACATAGGAATAAAATGAACAAAAGAAGTGTAAAATTTGTACTCTGAAAACTACACAATATTATTTTAAAAATTAAAGATCTAAATAAAAGTCATCCCAGATATCTATAGATTAAACGTTAATGTGGCAATACTCTCCAAATTGATATTAAAATCAATGCAATCTCTGTCAAAATCCCAGCTGGCTTTTTTGCAAAAACTGACAAACTAATCCTAAAATTTATATAGATATCCAAGAGACTCATAATAACAAAACAATCTTGAAAGAGAACAAAGTTAGATAACTCACATTTTTCTATTTCAAAACTTATACAAACCTAAAGTAATCAAGAAAATAAGGTATTGGCATAAGGATAGACATATAGATTAATGGAACAGAAATGAGATTCCAGAAATAAATCCTCACATTTTCAGTCCATTGATTTTTGAAAAGAGTGCCAAGACAATTCATTGAGGAAAGACTAATCATTTCAGCAAATGGTGCTGTACCAACTCTATATCCACATGTAAAAGAATCAAGTTAAATCCCTTACTTATAACATATACAAAAATTAACTCAAAATGGATCATACATTTAAATATAAAAGCCAAAGCTATAAAACTCTAAGAATAAAGAAATCTGTTTAAATCTTAGTGATTTCAATCAGGTAATGTTTTTAAAATTATTTTTTAATTGACAAAAATTATAAATGTTTATGGTTAGAACATGGTGTTTTGATGTACGTCTACACTGTGGAAAGGTAGACAATGGTTTCTTAAATAAAACACCAAAAACACAAGCAATGAAACAAAAAACAGACATATTGAACTCTGTCCAAAGCAAAAACTTATGCACTATAAAGGACACCATCAAAGACAGTTAAAGAAAACAAATCTGGAGGCATCACATTATCTGACTTCAAACTATACTACAAGGCTATAGTTACCAAAACAGCATGGTACTGGTATAAAAATAGGCATGTAGACAAATGGAACAGAATAAAGAACCCAGAAATAAAGCTGAATACTTTGACAAGGTATTTGACCTTCAACAAAGCAACCAAAAATATAAGGTAGGGAAAGGACACCCTATTTAACAAATGGTGCTGGGATAATTGGCAAGCCACGTGTAGAAGAATGAAACTGGATCCTCATCTCTCACTTTATACAAAAATCACCTCAAGATGGATCAAAGTCTTAAATCTAAGACCTGAAACCATAAAAATCCTAGAAAATAACATTGGAAAAACTCTTCTAGACATTGGCTTAGGCAAAGAGTTCATGACCAAGAACCCAAAAGCAAATGTAACAAAAACAAACATAAATAAATGGGACCTAATTAAACTAAAAAGCTTCTGCACAGCAAAAGAAATAATCATCAGAGTAAATAGACAACCCACAGAATGGGAGAAAATACAAACTATGCATCTGACAAATAACTAATATCCGGAATCTACAAGAAACTCAAACAAATCAGCAAAAAATAAAAATAAAAAAATAATAATCCCATGAAAAATTGGGCAAAGGACATGAATAGACAATTCTCAAAAGAAGATATACAAATGGTCAACAACATGAAAAATGCTCAACATCACTAATTATCAAGAAAATGCAAATTAAAACCACAATGAGATACCACCTTACTCCTGCAAGACTGACCATAATTTAAAAATCAAAAAATAATAGATGTTGGCGTGGATGTGGTGAAAAGTGAACACTTTTACACTGCTGGTGGGAATATAAACTAGTACAACTCCTATGGAAAACAGTATAGATATTCCTTAAAGAGCTAAAAGTAGAACTACCATTTGATCCAGGAATCCCACCATTGGATATCTACTCAGAAGAAAAAAAAATCATTATATGAAAAAGACACATGCATATGTCTGCTTATAGCTGCACAATTTCCAATCGCAGAAAAATATGGAACCAGCCTAAATGCCCATCAACCAATGAGTGAATAAAGAGAATGTGATATATATACACCATAAAATACTACTCTGTCATAAAAAGGAATGAAATAATAGCATTTACAGAAACCTGGGTGGAGTTGGAGACCATTATTCTAAGTTAAGTAACCCAGGAATGAAAAACCAAATATCATATGTTCTCACATATAAGTAAGAGCTAACCTATGAGGACACAAAGGCATGAGAATGATATAATGGATTTTGGGGGCTCAGGAGGAAGGGTGGGAGTGGGGTGAGAGTTAAAGACTACATATTGGGTACAGTGTACACTGCTCAGGTGATGGGTGCCAAAAATCTCAGAAATTAGCACTAAAGTAGTTATCTACATAACCAAAAACCACCTGTTCCCCAAAAACTATTGAAATAAAAATGTGAAAGGATAATCCACAGAATGGGAAAATAATTTGCAAATCAAATATCTGAAAAAGAACTTAATCCAGAATATATAAAGAACCCTTAAAATTCAATAAAAAGACAAATAACCTAAATTTAAAATGGGCAAAGGATCTTAACAGACATTTATTATATAATAAATAAATAATACATATAAATGGCCAATAAACACCGAAAGATCCTCAACATCATTAGCCATTAGGGAACTGTAAATCATATCAACAAGATACAACTGTGCACCCACTAGGATAACTATAATAAAACACAGATATATTAACACATGTTGATAAAGATGTAAAGAAAATGGAGCCCTAATACATTGCTGTTAGAAATGTAAAATCATGGAGGCTCTTTGGAAAATAGAGTGGTAGTTCCTCAATATATGAAATATAGAGTTACCATATGATTCAGCAATTCTGCTCCTGGGCATAAACCCAAGAGAAATGAAAACATAAATATAAACAAAGCTCTTGTAATGTTCATAGCAGCATTATTCATAGCAGCCAAAAAGAAACAACTCAAATGTCCGCTGACTGATGAATAAATAAACAAAATGTAGTATATATACACCATAGAATACTGTTCATCGATTTTAAAAAATGAAGTACTGATATGTGCTACAACATAGATGAACCTTGAAAATGTTATGCTAACTGAAGAAGCTAGTCACATACTGTATGATTCCATTTACATGAAGTGTATAGAATAGGAAAATCTATAGAAATAGAATTTATATTAGTAGTTGCCTAGGGATGGGGGTTCAGGGTAATAGGAATTGACTGTTAATGAATACAACGTTCCTTTCTGGACTGATGGAAATGTTCTAAAATTGATCGTGGAGGTTGTTGCACAACTCTGTGAACATACCAAACACCACTGAAATGTACACTTTAAATAGGTGAATTTTATGGTGGGTGGGTTATATTTCAATTTGAAATAAAAGAATTTTTTCTTCTCAAGAACACCAAATCGTGTTATGAGACAAAGTACGCAATAAAAAGTTGAGATCAGTTGGGGTACCTAGTTGATTTCAAAAGAATCAAGGACATCAACTGGAATGATAGAGATGCAGCAGGAAAAAAGGAGCAAAGAAAATGTAGAACAGAGTTTGAAGACAACTATGTTAAGCTTAAAAAATTCTCAGTTTTAGACAAAGTCAAAAAGTGTTCTTGAAATATTATAATTTATGCTCAGTGAAGTAAGATAATGGTAGCAAAGCTAGTAAAAAATAAGTGAATTTCTTAATATCTAGCACTTCTTAATGCTACTTTGCTTTGCTTGTTTTCTTTTGTTCCACTCTCCCTTCAAAATATTACAGGAATGAAGTGAAGTGGCCAATGTATCAATAGTTACACAAATCTATCTAGACATTTGAAGCACATAAACATGTAATAGAAAGAATTGGTTACAAATATGTGGGAGGGCTAGTCATATTACCCTGAGTTAAGGAAGTTGCTACCACTTCTGAGGATGAAATACATAAACCTGTACTCAGTGCTGATATTGCAAGAGGCACTACCAGAAACAAAATGACTTTTGCTTCCCCTCTACTTTTTTAATCTGACATAAGTGCCTAATCAGAACCAAGCTACCAAAAAAATCTGAATATTTTAGTGTAGTTTTAGTTTTAGTTTTCCTAGTATAATTGGGAACACAAAGGGACCAGGATAGAACTAACAGGAGTACTTTGGCAAAGCAGAATTTATATTAGGCCTGATTGTCCAGGCTTAATACTATCATAATATTGCAAAATAGCCTCAAAACCACCTGTGACAGGGACTGTCTACTGTTCCCCAATGTCTGCATTTTTCCCTTCTTCTATACTAATAGAAGTTTTAGTTCAGCAGATAACAATCCAGTTAAATACTATATTTATCAGCCTCCATTGCAAGCTAGACCAGATCGTGAACAAAGGAAAACAGAAGAAATGATATATAATATATTCTTAGTGGTAAAGGCAAATATTCTATTTTTCTTACCTTCTGACTGATTGGAAAATAGATACAATAGCAGGAGTTAGAACAGCCATCTTAGAATATGAGATGGAAGCCATATGTTGAGGATGGCAAAACAAGATAGAAAGATCTTGTTGGATTATTGACACCATACAATCATTGAATCAGTTCAAGGTTGCTTTTGATTGGACATATTCATAAAAGAAAGATAAATTTCTATATTGTTTAAGCCACAGTTATTATGGCCTGTTACAGTAGCCTAACCTGCATCCTAACACATACCCCAACCACTCATTTTTAAAAAGAAGTAAACATTAGATCACCAAGTTAATTTATGAGGAATGCTTCCCAGTATTGATCATCAGCCTAAAACATGAAAAAAATAAATATGGCTTTTGATTCTAAAGGCTTCTAGCGTGCTACCATATTTAATGGTTCATGCTGTGAAAGTTGCAGATACCAGAATGAAATCACTTTTTGTAGACCCAAACAAACCAGAGCTGGAAAAGTGAAAAGCATGAAGCGTTCATGCTTGCATGTCTGAGATAAAGACTGTCTCAAGGACTTTCTAAAACAACTCCAAGAGAAATTCTTTTTTCAGTACTGCTATAATTAATATAAGATCCTCTTGAAAGAACACTTGCCCAGTAATAGCGTTTCCACCAATGAACTGATGCCAACTCTGGCTTTGAGTCTCCAAAACCAACGACCTCTATTTCCAAGCAGTTTATGTGAACTTCTCCTTTTGCCAATACCAGCTTGCCTTTACTCTCGCCTCCTCAGATGCATACGTGGCTTGGCATGGCTATGCATCTCAGTTTAAAAAAACTTTATTTCTAATTCCCAAATAAATTCAACATATTTGGACATATTTTTCATCTGATTTTTTTGGTTGACATTGCATATATATATCATATTCAAATAATACTGATATGCCAAAGCTATCATTTCTATATTTGAACACAGAACTCCTAGAAGCATTGTACCAGGTTTCACTTAATAATATTAATGTAACCATTGGAAACTACCATGTATAGAAAATAATAATAATACCTATATGTAACAGGGAATAGAATATTCCAATTATGTAGTACATTTATTTTATTTAAAAATTATTATAGGTAGAAGATTTGCCAGTAAATAGCTATGATTACCTAATATATGCTATGCCTTTTCTGATATTAGGTTACTTGTCGGGTTTTCAGTCTACAAATGTTACACTCTGGGTAAAGTGTGGATTGGGGCATATCATTCCAGATCTTGAATTCAGAAATTGTATATAAAATGACTCAAAATTTATGCAGTAAGTCATGAATCGATATAATTTGAGACAAAATATCTGTAGTAAGGAATGTGATGGACACAACATATTTTGCCACTTTGGTAAACAAAAGCCAATTATTACTGGAACTATGGAGCAACTCTCATTGTTGAGAAAAGTCCCTCAATTTCAATGATACTTGTTTTCAATAACAGCCAAATCATTTAAACCTTGAGTTTTTTAGGATTATGTGTGTATGTTCACAGCTCTTACCTAAATCTGATGTCATCTTGGGTCACTGAAAGTATTGCTGAATAATTTCCTGCTCTCTTGGATGAAAGAAAATACTAAGTAAAAGGTCTATAATGCATATGACACCATAGAGTGGCATAACGGTGATAGAAATAAGAAGTTCCCATGAAACTCCATCACATTGTGATTCAAACAAATAAAAAAGTAAGATTGTTCTGTATGCACAAGAGTGGCAAACTACCTGCTCATGTAAACTGCCACTGGTCATTGGCGACAAAAGTATTGGTGCTAGTTTCTCAGTAAGACTTACAAATCTCTTGAAATAATAAGGAAACTATCACATTCAAAGATCCAAAAGGTAGTTGATATTAAATTTTTAAAAGAATAAAGCACTAATCCACTCCCATTTTATATTTGGAAATATATATAATAGAAATGGGATATTTGTTCATTAAGTTATTAATTTTTTGAAATTTTATATCTAACCTTTTTCTTTTCTCATGCTAGTTTTATTTTTAACATAGTCTATCATGCACGTAGTTTAACAAGTCATATAATTCTATAGGACATATTAGAATAATTAAAAGTCATATGTCTCCTTCCCTCTCCCATTTCCTACTTCCCATATGCAACCACTTTTCAATCTTTTTTGCTCTTTATTTTGGTATTTTTACCTAATGTGTCTCAAAATAACATTTTTACATTGCTACTTACTGACTTTTCCAAAGGAAAAAAAAAAGGATTCTCTTTCTCACCTACCCCCGTTACACATACAAACATACTTCCCACATCCCCATCCTCTAAAAAAACATCCTAACTGTTCAGTCTCTACTAACTACTACACTTTTACTTTGCCACACAAATGTTTTTGTTCCCTGGGGCTAATTTTTTTTTTTAATTTTCTTCATTTCCTTAGTTTTTATGTGCTTATCACTAATTCAATCCCAAACTCTTCCCCCAATTGCCCTCATCTTTCAATATGTTAAACATCAGATACATATATTCAAAGAGAGAAGAGACAGAGAAAAAGAGAGAAAGCAAGACAGAGAGAAAAATAAACTATATAAGATACTAATGATCCACAATTAAAAAAAAAAAGAAGAAGAAGAAAAAAACAGTTGTTCCTGGGTCCAAGGCAGAAAAGATGGATGGGCTGCTGCAAAGGGCCACAACGGATGAAAATGCTATTTTGAATATAGTAGTAATTTCACAGGGAACTCATCATATTTTATAGTCTACATAATATCAGATTGTTTGAAGCATTATAAAGCAATTGAAGACTTATAAATATAGGTGCAAAACACTAAATAAGATACTGATAAATCAAAACCAGTGATATATCCAAACAATGATAAACCATGGCCAAACACATTTTATTCCACAAATATAAGTATAGATATTAAATATATATACCTCATACTCTATTAGTTACTAACTTATTTTATCCTTTTCCTTTCCTTAATTTAAATTTTGAGTTTTCCAGACCCTAGCCTTCAAATTCTGAGAACTTCTAACTGCTTACAAAATAAACCTTGGCAAGATACAGATACAGAAAAGCAAATGATATTCTTCATCATATAAATGTCTTTGCAAATGTTGTTTCTAAAAAGGAGTCTTACAAGACAGCTGTATTTTACAGATTGCTGCTACCTCTTGTGAATATAATCTTTAGTCTCTAAGGAATCTGTAATTCTGATTGTTTGTTTTACTTAACTTTTTCCTGTGATAATAATTTTTAATTGACATAGCATTTTCAGAAAAATATAAATATGAATTAGTTCTATTTACAAAGCCAGAAAATTATTCACACTTTTTCATGGAAGGGAAAATAAATAAAATTTAGAACATATTTCTGTTAGATTTCAACAAGAAGTTGAATAAGGATTTGTATTGACATTCTTCATTAATCAACAAATTAAAGAATAAAACCATGATTATATCATTAGGTTCTGGAAAGGCATTTGATGAAATTTAGCAGTCAATCCAGGTAAATATGTGAAATAGGATTAGAAGAAAATGACATAATGAAAATAACAAACATATGCTAAACAACAAAAAACTACAGTCATTCCCATTAAAATCAGGAATAAAACATATATATTTGCTATTCCCATTATTATTCAACTTTGTTTTATAAATTCAAGCTAATTCAGCAGGACAATAAATTGAAATAATGCATATAAATACAAGAAAATAGAAACAAATTACTAAAAATTTTTTGGAAATAAAAGAATGTGGTAAATTATCTAGGTAGAAGATTAAAACAAAAAAAAATCAGTAGCTATAACCTATGCTAGCAATAAGCAATTACCAAAAAAACAAAGAGGAGGAAATTATTATTTATATTTCTAGTTGTAAATTTGAGGTCTGTTAAATTTGTTAAAAGCCTCAGAACAAAGGTTTTATTCAGTAACATTGAATAATATATTTTCTATTATATAAAGTGGTTAGAAAGACAAAATACTTTTCACTAGCTTGGAACTTAGATTAACCTGTTTTCATAATCTTCATTAATAGTAGGATTATATTCATATATCTCAATGTTTATTGAATACTACAGAAATTACACTACCATTGTTATAATTCTATTAGAAATACAGAGCTGATGTCATCAATTTCTATTGTAGCTATGACAATAAAATCCCATCAGAATTTAGTATTCAAGAAGTAATTATTTGTTTATATATCTCAAGAATAATTTTAATATTTTGCTTTGATTGGAGCTGCTAATAAAATATCTTTTCAAAGCATCTTCAAAAACCTAATAGTCATAAAATTATTTATACACAGCGATTAAACAAATGAGGTCCTAAATGTTAGCATTTTTCACAAATAAAATATTCACCTATTTATCTTCTCAAATTCCAAGTCAAAGCCTTACTGCTACATAAAATATTTGTTAAAATGCTAAGCCAACACCACAGCTTAGGGGTTTTAAATGCTTGTGTTTAAATGCTTATAGGAGCATATGTGTACTGAATTCTCCTTGAAAATAATATTCAGCTCACTGTGGAGACATTTAATTTTTCCTTGTTTGGTTTTTCCATTTTTATTCAAAGTTATTGAAGAATGATTATGGCACTGTGGTCTCCCCATATAAGTTCTAAATTCCTTTATAAACAGACATCATGCCTTCCATTTGCTCCCTTCACTGAGCCTAGTGCTACAATTAAATATTAATAGGTAGTGTTTTCCAGTTCATTGATATGATTTGTGTATATAAGCAGTTTTTCCTTCAAAAACTATTATGTCATATTTTAAGAAAGGTAAATAATTGTAATAAAGTGTTTTGTAAATATTTAAATAAATTCTTTATCTAGAATAATGTTTAAATCAATATATAATTATCTCTGTATTCGGAGCTGTTGTCTGAACTTTCCATAGTAATGAAGGCACATTTAAAATTTTTTTAAAAAGTTCAGTAGCTTTCATTCTCACCCTTTTCCCACTGACCATCCTTGTGACTATTGTCACCATATTAAATTGAATTATATAATGCTAGGATGTTAGAATAGAATGAGCACCCACATTTGTACAATATTTTATGCAGTTATATAATTGCCAATATGTTATGCATACTAATGTATTATTAAATCTAGTGATTATTACAGATTAAAAGTAGATTATTCTTTACTACCTGTGTTTCTTCCCTACCGTATTAATTACTTGAGATCAGAGGTTCTATTGTTTAAAGCTCAAAAGCCTTATAAGCATTCAAAATACTACTTATTTTCATCAAAATTCATATATATGAGTAACTTATTCTGTAATTCACGCTGTCAATCTTACCCCAAAACTCATGATTGAGATAATGCATGTTAACATGCTTTGTAAATTGAACATATTAGGTAAGTATAAGTTTATAGTACTTAAACTTAAAAGAAAAGTGTCCTTTCAAAATACGAGAGAATCAAGTTCAAATTAAATTCATTTACCATCTCTAAACTATCTCATCATCTCTCATACTATCACTTCCTTTCATAATATTATATATATATATGTTAAAACATACCTTCAAAGAAACACATCAAATTATATATATTAACAGGCCCAATTCTTGCTATTGAAAAGTATATATACATACAAATACATAGTGACAGAGTAATACGAATACCAACACACTAATAACATGAACTAACCATGGGTATAACCCCTAAAGGATATCCAATTCTATCATCTTTATTATTCAATAAAGAACACAACACTGAAAGAACAATCTCTCATGTAGCCAGATAGTGCTCTACAAATAAATTCCACTGTTTTTTTTTTTCCACCCCTAGGACTCATTTTCATCTTCTTATGTGATTTTACCATCTGGCTCATATATTTTCTCTCTGCTCTGGACCCTCAACAGCCTCAGAGTCTTCAATATCCTTGCTTCAATTTATCATACACTTTGACCTCATCATTCTGTCCTCTCTTTCAACTCAACAAATCACCACTAATTAATATCAGCCTCAAATGAACACAGTCTTGTCATCATACACTTCTAGACTCTTAAGAACTCAAATTTGGTATTCCATTTCACGATATCTTTTATGGTCATGGCTTCCACTCCGTCTTTCTTCCTGCCCTAGTACTTCCACTTAAATTCTCCTGCTTGTCTGAAACTTTTATTTTCTTCCTAGCTACACTAGCTTCTCTCCCCAGAGTATTTAACATCTAAACACACTGCAACTTAATACTGTATCACATTTGAAAAACACAAATACATCTTTTCTTGAATCTATTTTATGTGTCTATACAGCTATCAAACAAATTTATATGAACTTAATGATCTTTCTCACTGATACATAATAAAAACGGAAATTAGCAGTCATAGAAAATAATTTGGCTTTTGGGTAAAATATAAACCACTTTTAAAGAAAATGAAAATCTTGTGAAACAAAACTACAGAAATAGAATGACATGTAAAAATATTTTGTTAGAAGTCAGGAGACGTAGTTCAGTTCTCAGGTCTGTCACTGGCAATCTAACCTGGACACATTACTTAATCTCTCAGTTTCTTCATCTATAAAATAAAAGAGTGAACTAGATCATTTTAAGGTCCCCTTCCAATTCCATCTGTACTGCTAATACAAACGCTTGTACCGGAAACTATGTTAAACTTATAGACACCTGATAGGTATTTCTATATTGCTCACTAATAGTGTATTTCTTAAAAGAAAGAAGAATGGGGTTATGTTTAACATTATGTTCAATGATTGAAAAAGATTAGTTATCTAACTAATTATGGTGTTAAACTACTAAAGACGATTTGCTGTTGCTTTCGTCTGATTCCCTCATGAGCTACACACTTGCATTTCAAAGAGTCCACTGAGATATCAGGTACTGTTGTTATTTCTATAAATATAAATAGCTTTTAGGTATCTGTGGGTTACCTCTTTTCCTCAGATGGTGCCTTCTTCAATTTCCAGTAGTAGACAGGGGAGGGGGAACATTTTGAGCCTCCATCATAAATAAAATAAAATCTAAATACACAATCTACTTACAGAAACAGTATTTTTGTCCCCTACCAAAGAAGTAATATAGTCCATGTCTTTCTTTCTTAGCTTATTTGTTGACAGTTGCAAAGAACTTGAAAATGACAGCTGTCCTCTTGCTACATTAGAAATAAACGAAGAAGTCTGTATGTGTACAATCCTTGCACCCAGGGCTGATATCCCTACCATTTGTTTACTACGTGATAGACACAATGAAAAACACTTTACATGGATTATATCATTTAATTTTCATTTATTTCTATAGCCCCATGAGATGGGTGGTATCATTACAAATGACGAAATTGAGGCTTACAAAGGATAATCAAGGCCAGGAGTGCTGACACAAGCCTGTAATCCCAGCACTATGGGAGGCCAAGGTGGGAGGATCACTTGAGGCTAGGAGTTGAGACCAACCTGGGCAACATAGTGAGACTCCATCTCTACAAAAAATAAAAATAAATTAGCCAGGAATGGTGTTGCGCCCGTGTAGTTCCAGCTACTTCGGAAGGATGAGGTGGGAGGATCCCTTCAACCCAGGAGTTTGACACTGCAGTGAGCTATGATCTTGCCATTGCACTCCAGCCTGGGCAACAGAGCAAGCCTCTGTCTCTAAGAAGAAAAAAGAAAAAGAAAGGCTAATCAACTGTTCAAGGTCACCAACCTAGTGAATACACGTGGTGTGACTGATAGCTTTAGAATGAGAGCTATACAGCATTTCAGTAGTTTGATGCCATCTCAACATGAAAGAACTTGATTTGCCCTATATGAATTTAAGACCAGAGACAAAAATGGCTTTCAAAAGAATTATAGCTTGGGGTAGAGTCAAGATCAACCATTGACTTAAAGGAACCACAGGATAATAACCAAATGCTTTGGATTTGGGTTGCTCAACCTGTACAACCTTTCAGTGGGACAATTTGGTCACATATATCAAAAACCTTTAAAAATGTGCTAACTCTCCCACACCACACCTATTCCAAAATTGAACATATACTTGGAAGTAAAGCTCTCCTCAATAAATGTAAAAGAACAGAAATTATAACAAACTATCTCTCAGATCACAGTGCAATCAAGCTAGAACTCAGGATTAAGAATCTCACTCAAAACCGCTCAACTACGTGGAAACTGAACAACCTGCTCCTGAATGACTACTGGGTACATAACGAAATGAAGGCAGAAATAAAGATGTTCTTTGAAACCAACAAGAACCAAGACACAACATACCAGAACCTCTGGGATGCATTCAAAGCAGTGTGTAGAGGAAAATTTATAGCACTAAATGCCCACAAGAGAAAGCAGGAAAGATCCAAACTTGACACCCTAACATCACAATTAAAAGAACTAGAAAAGCAAGAGCAAACACATTCAAAAGCTAGCAGAAGGCAAGAAATAACTAAAATCAGAGCAGAACTGAAGGAAATAGAGACACAAAAAACCCTTCAAAAAATCAATGAATCCAGGAGCTGGTTTTTTGAAAGGATCAACAAAATTGATAGACCGCTAGCAAGATTAATACAGAAAAAAAGAGAGAAGAATCAAATAGATGCAATAAAAAATGATAAAGGGGATATCACCACCGATCCCACAGAAATACAAACTACCATCAGAGAATATTACAAACACCTCTATGCAAATAAACTAGAAAATCTAGAAGAAATGGATAAATTCCTCAACACATACACCCTCCCAAGACTAAACCAGGAAGAAGTTGAATCTCTGAATAGACCAATAACAGGAGCTGAAATTGTGGCAATAATCAATAGCTTACCAACCAAAAAAAGTCCAGGACCAGATGGGTTCACAGCCGAATTCTACCAGAGGTACAAGGAGGAGCTGGTACCATTCCTTCTGAAACTATTCCAATCAATACAAAAAGAGGGAATCCTCCCTAACTCATTTTATGAGGCCAGCATCATCCTGATACCAAAGCCTGGCAGAGACACAACAAAAAAAGAGAATTTTAGATCAATATCCTTGATGTACATTGATGCAAAAATCCTCAATAAAATACTGGCAAACAGAATCCAGCAGCACATCAAAAAGCTTATCCACCATGATCAAGTGGGCTTCATCCCTGGGATGCAAGGCTGGTTCAATATACGCAAATCAATAAATGTAATCTAGCGTATAAACAGAACCAAAGACAAAAACCACATGATTATCTCAATAGATGCAGAAAAGGCCTTTGACAAAATTCAACAACACTTCATGCTAAAAACTCTCAATAAATTAGGTATTGATGGGACGTATCTCAAAATAATAAGAGCTATTTATGACAAACCCACAGCCAATATCATACTGAATGGGCAAAAACTGGAAGCATTCCCTTTGAAAACTGGCACAAGACAGGGATGCCCTCTCTCACCACTTCTATTCAACATAGTGTTGAAAGTTCTGGCCAGGGCAATTAGGCAGGAGAAGGAAATCAAGGGTATTCAATTAGGAAAAGAGGAAGTCAGATTGTCCCTGTTTGCAGATGACATGATTGTATATCTAGAAAACCCCATTGTCTCAGCCCAAAATCTCCTTAAGCTGATAAGCAACTTCAGCAAAGTCTCAGGATACAAAATCAATGTACAAAAATCACAAGCATTCTTATACATCAATAACAGACAAACAGAGAGCCAAATCATGAGTGAACTCCCATTCACAATTGCTTCAAAGAGAATAAAATACCTAGGAATCCAACTTACAAGGGATGTGAAAGACCTCTTCAAGGAGAACTACAAACCACTGCTCAAGGAAATAAAAGAGGATACAAACAAATGGAAGAACATTCCATGCTCATGGGTAGGAAGAATCAATATCATGAAAATGGCCATACTGCCCAAGGTAATTTACAGATTCAATGCCATCCCCATCAAGTTACCAATGACTTTCTTCACAGAACTGGAAAAAACTACTTTAAAGTTCATATGGAACCAAAAAAGAGCCCACATCACCAAGTCAATCCTAAGCCAAAAGAACAAAGCTGGAGGCATCACACTACCTGACTTCAAACTATACTACAAGGCTACAGTAACCAAAACAGCATGGTACTGGTACCAAAACAGAGATATAGATCAATGGAACAGAACAGAGCCGTCAGAAATAATGCCACATATCTACAACTATCTGATCTTTGACAAACCTGACAAAAACAAGCAATGGGGAAAGGATTCCCTATTTAATAAATGGTGCTGGGAAAACTGGCTAGCCATATGTAGAAAGCTGAAACTGGATCCCTTCCTTACACCTTATACAAAAATCAATTCAAGATGGATTAAAGACTTAAACGTTAGACCTAAAACCATAAAAACCCTAGAAGAAAACCTAGGCATTACCATTCAGGACATAGGCATGGGCAAGGACTTCATGTCTAAAACACCAAAAGCAATGGCAACAAAAGCCAAAATTGACAAATGGGATCTAATTAAACTAAAGAGCTTCTGCACAGCAAAGGAAACTACCATCAGAGTGAACAGGCAACCTACAAAATGGGAGAAAATTTTCGCAACCTACTCATCTGACAAAGGGCTAATATCCAGAATCTACAATGAACTCCAACAAATTTACAAGAAAAAAACAAACAACCCCATCAAAAAGTGGGCGAAGGACATGAACAGACACTTCTCAAAAGAAGACATTTATGCAGCCAAAAAACACATGAAAAAATGCTCATCATCACTGGCCATCAGAGAAATGCAAATCAAAACCACCATGAGATACCATCTCACACCAGTTAGAATGGCAATCATTAAAAAGTCAGGAAACAACAGGTGCTGGAGAGGATGTGGAGAAATAGGAATACTTTTACACTGTTGGTGGGACTGTAAACTAGTTCAACCCTTGTGGAAGTCAGTGTGGCGATTCCTCAGGGATCTAGAACTAGAAATTCCATTTGACCCAGCCATCCCATTACTGGGTATATACCTAAAGGACTATAAATCATGCTGCTATAAAGACACATGCACACGTATGTTTATTGCAGCATTATTCACAATAGCAAAGACTTGGAACCAACCCAAATGTCCAACAATGATAGACTGGATTAAGAAAATGTGGCACATATACACCATGGAATACTATGCAGCCATCAAAAACGATGAGTTCATGTCCTTTGTAGGGACATGGGTGAAATTGGAAATCATCATTCTCAGTAAACTATCGCAAGAACAAAAAACCAAACACCACATATTCTCACTCATAGGTGGGAATTGAACAATGAGAACACATGGACACAGGAAGGGGAACATCACACTTCGGGGACTGTTGTGGGGTGGGGGGAGGGGGAAGGGATAGCATTGGGAGATATACCTAATGCTAGATGACGAGTTGGTGGGTGCAGCTCACCAGCATGGCACATGTATACATATGTAACTTACCTGCACATTGCGCACATGTACCATAGAGCCTAAAGTATAATAATAACAATAATAAAGGAAAAAAAAAAGAAGAAAAATAAATAAATAAAAAATAAAAAATAAAAATGTGCTAACTCTCTAGCTGTGAAGTTGCTCTCCTAGGAATTTATCCCAAGGAAGAATTCTAAGTATATAAAGATGCACAAAGACATTTAATGTAGTATCTTTAGGAAAGTAAAATATTAGAAATAATTGAGGATTGATTTAAATAAGCCAGGATGCTTAATAGAATTCTATGAACCACTTAACCATATATAAAAAATAAATAAATGAGCAGACAAGGAAGATGTTAATAATATATTAAGTAGAAATATTATCAAGAAGAATGTATCAATCCCATTTTTATATAAAAACTTTTTACATGTAATCATAAACATAGAAAAACATTGCATATAAATACTGTGAAACATTAATGATGGTTATATCCAGGTAAAATAATAGATTGTTCTGTTTTTGCTTACCTGTATTTTCTAACTTTTTTACATGGAAGATACATTACTTGTAAAATAAAAAAGAAAACTTTAAAAAAAAAAGAATGCTGGATACATCTTAAACACTCACTAAATACTTCTCAATTTTAAAATAACTCATAGTAAACCTCAATATAATTAAAAGGTTAAACTTATGCCCCTATTATTGCATATCAAAATCAGATTTGAGTCTACAAAGTAACTCAGAAAGTTGTAAATCATTAACAATTATTTACTATTATTATGATACTGAGACCCTTGTTTAGGCATATAAACTAATTCCAACATAGACCCTAAGGTTTTAAGTTTTTTTGTTTGTTTGTTTTTTAAGATACCGAATTTTCCATTTCTAGCCTGGCATGTGGAAGCTTAGATAGAAGTCATCACTCTCCTCTACAGAACAAGAAAAAAGCAAAGAAACTGAAAAGCAACAACTTTCTTTAGATCCATCAGAAAACTAAGGTCACAGGACAAATTGCTGTCCCAAAAACAGAGAGACAGACAGGCAGACATAGAGATCACAATATACCTGAGCAGAAACCTAAGGGCAGAAACTTCCATGTGGGAGGCAGTAACAGGGTTTGAGGCTACAGTGATTACAGCCTAAAATTTAACTGACAAATTGCTGGAGGTTTAATGTGAACAAGTTTGAGAGTTAAAAACTCTGGTGGAGTGGGGAGGGTTAGAGGTGTCCCTACACTTTTGTGAGTTTTACCTGCAGGAGTCCCACCAGGTTATTACAGTGAAGATCAGAACAAAATTTCAACCTGCTTCCAGCAGAGGGAGGGAAAAAGGAGCCATTTTGAAATATACACAGAGCATTCTCTTCTTAACAAGACCTGTCCTCAAGAGAAACTAGTTTCCACTTAAAACTAGCGGAAACTAGTTTACTTAAGTAAAACTTTATCCGAGTGAGGTTTTACACACAGCCTAACCAAACTGAAGGAAGAGATATGCCCAGCTCCAGCCATCTCCAGCCTTCCAGGTAGGGGAAGAGAAAAGAAATACCAACTCTAGCCTTCCTGTATCCCCTAATAAAAGAAAAATAAATCAACCTGAGAAGCACTTGTGAAGGTCACAGCCCAAGGACACAGGCACTAAAAGACTGAGTCCTAATCATAGACCTACAGAATGTTTTCCCTCCCCCACACCTTAACACCACATCAATAGGGCTCCTATAATAACAGGCAAAAACAACTTTTAAAAACTGCATGTGGCCAGGCGTGGTGGCTCACACCTGTAATCCCAGCACTTTGGGAGGCCTAAAAATACAAAAAAATTAGCCGGGTGTGGTGGTGAGCACCTGTAGTCCCAGCTACTCGGGAAGCTGAGGCAGGAGAATGGCATAAACCCGGGAGGTGGAGATGGAGGTGAACCGAGATCACGCCACTGCCCTCCAGCCTGGGAGACAGAGCGAGACTCTGTCAAAAAAAAAAAACAAACCTGCATGTATCAGACTTTATTTAAGAAACAGACTCTAAGTGAACCTAAAGACAACTGAAGATACAAAAACAAGGACCCAGAAAAAAGTTTTAGCATCTGACATTACAGCTACAACTACAGCAAAGAACAATCACAGCTTGACCCCAACCAGATAAACATAATCTCAAACTAAAAGCCTATGTATCTCAGTCCCTTTTATCCTGTGCATCCTTTCTTTCCATTTTAAAAATTACAAGATGTACTAAAAGACCAAAAAAGACACAGTTTGAAGAGACAGCAAGTGTCAAAAACTGCATCAGACATGACAGAGATTTTTGAAATCTATGATTAATATGCTATGGGCTTTATAAAAAACAGTGGATACCATGTAAGAACAGGTGGGTAATTTAAGCAGAGAAGTGGAAACTCTAAGAATCAAAAAGAAATGCCAGAAATCAAAAGCCTTCTAACAGAAATGAAGAATGTCCTTGATGGGCTCATCTATAGACTGGAAATGGCTGAAGAAAGAAAAGAGTGAGCTTGAAAAAAATTCAATAGAAATTTTCAAACTGATATGCAAAGAGAAAAAAGAAGAATAGAATATCCTAGCACTATGAGATGATTATCAAAAAATGTAAATACACATAATGGGAATATCAGAAAGGTCAAGAGAAAGAAACAGAAGAAATATTTGAAGCAATAGTGACTGAGAATTTCCCAAAATTAACGACAGACACCTAACCACAACTCTAGGAAGCTCAGCTCACCAAATAGGATAAATACCAAAAAATATATGCATAGGATATTATATCCAAACTACAGAAGATCAAAGACAAAGAGAAAAATCTTTAAAAAAAAAAGGCAGAAAAACTAAACTTTATCTATTGAGGACTTAGGGTAAGAATTATATCAGATTTCTCTTCAGGAACAATGCAAACAATAAAAAAGTGAAGTGATATGTTTAAAGTGTTGAAAGAAAAACACCACACCAACCTAGAATTCTGTATCCGGTAAAATTATTATTCAAAAGGGAAGGAGAAATAACCTTCTTGAACAAAGAAAAATTGAGGGAAATTGTCACCAGTAGATCTTCCTTGCAAGAAATGCTAAAAGAAATTCTTCAGAAAGATGGAAAATGATATAGGTCAGAAACGTAGATCTATATAAAGAAAGAAAGACTGTTAGGGAAATAATAAATAAGGGTAAAAAACTTTTTAAATTAAATTCTTAATTGAGCTAACAGATTTTTTTTTTCAAAAATAGTAATAGCAACAATGTACTTGGCGATTATAACCTATAGATAAGTGAAATGAATGAACTCAGTTATAAAGGACAGGAGGGAAAAACTGGAAATACTTTATTATAAGGGAACTTGCATGGCTCATGTAGTGCTACATTGTTATTTAAAGGTGTCTTGGATTAGTTGTGAATATATATTGCAAACCTAAGGGCAACCACTAAAAAAAGTATAAAAATAAGTAGAATTAATAAGCTAAGAGAGGAGAGAAAATTGAATGATATAAAATGCTCAATTAAAGTTAGACAAGACAGAAAAAGAGTATAAGACCAAAAAAAAACCCCAAAAAGAACAAAGCCAACAAATAAAAATGGTAACAAATATGATAGATATTAATTCAACTCTATCAATAACCATTTTAAATGGCAATGAATTAAATATATCAATTAAAAGACAGAGACTGTCAAGGTGGATTAAAAAACTAGTCCCCCACTATATGTTGTCTATAAGAAACCCACTTTAATATAAAGACACAGACTGATTAAAACTAAAGGGTTAGAGAAAGATACTATGCAAACACTAATTAAAAGAAAACAGGTGTAGCTATAGTAATTTCAGATAATGCCAAATTCAGGAAAAGGAAAAATACCAAGGATAAAGATGGACATTACATAATGATAAAGGGGCTAATTCTTCTAGAGGAAATAAGAATCCTTAATGTCTATGTGTCTAACAATACAGCATCAAAATACGTAAAGCAAAAACTAATAGAAGTACAAGGAGAAATAGATAAATCCACTATAATCGTTGGAGACTTCACCCCTCTCTCAATTATTAACAGATCTCACAGGCCAAAAATTAGTAAAGATATAGTAAAAGTAAAAAGTACCATCATCAACTGGATCTGATTGACATTTATAGAATATTTTATCCAACAACAGCAGAACACACATTCTTCTCAAGTTCACACAACATTCGCAAAGGTAAACCACATTCTGGGCCATAAAACATACCTTAACAAATTTAAAAGAATAGAAACCATACAAAGTATGCTCTAAGACCACAGTGTAATTAAACTGGAAATCAATAACAGAGAGATAGCTGGAAACCCCCAAAATACTTGGAGATTAGACAACACACTTCTAAATAGCACATGGGTCAAAGAAGTCATAAGAGAAATTTACAATATACTGAAATCTTAACATGCCTCAAGACAATTCAGCACCAGAAATTATTCTTAATCTTGGAACACAGGCTGAATGTAAACTGACACAAACAACTGAGAGAGCAAAAAGAAAGACCGAACAAAGAGAAATGAAAAAAAGAAAAAGAAAACTAGGGAAAGAAATAAATCATGAAAAAAAACAACAGCTCATTAGAGCTAACCTAAGGAGAGAGAATACAAAGGGCAAAAAAAAAGCTCAAAATTTAGACATGAAGTACTTGCCCATGCCTATGTCCTGAATGGTAATGCCTAGGTTTTCTTCTAGGGTTTTTATGGTTTTAGGTCTAACGTTTAAGTCTTTAGTCGATCTTGAATTGATTTTTGTATAAGGTGTAAGGAAGGGATCCAGTTTCAGCTTTCTACATATGGCTAGCCAGTTTTCCCAGCACCATTTATTAAATAGGGAATCCTTTCCCCATTGCTTGTTTTTCTCAGGTTTGTCAAAGATCAGATAGTTGTAGATATGTGGCATTATTTCTGAGGGCTCTGTTCTGTTCCATTGATCTATATCTCTGTTTTGGTACCAGTACCATGCTGTTTTGGTTACTGTAGCCTTGTAGTATAGTTTGAAGTCAGGTAGTGTGATGCCTCCAGCTTTGTTCTTTTGGTTTAGGATTGACTTGGCGATGTGGGCCATTTTTTGGTTCCATATGAGTTTAAAGTAGTTTTTTCCAATTCTGTGGAGAAAGTCATTGGTAGCTTGATGGGGATGGCATTGAATCTGTAAATTACCTTGGGCAGTATGGCCATTTTCACGATATTGATTCTTCCTACCCATGAGCATGGAATGTTCTTCCATTTGTTTGTATCCTCTTTTATTTCATTGAGCAGTGGTTTGTAGTTCTCCTTGAAGATGTCCTTCACGTCCCTTGTAAGTTGGATTCCTAGGTATTTTATTCTCTTTGAAGCAATTGTGAATGGGAGTTCACTCATGATTTGGCTCTCTGTTTGTCTGTTATTGGTGTATAAGAATGCTTGTGATTTTTGTACATTGATTTTGTATCCTGAGACTTTGCTGAAGTTGCTTATCAGCTTAAGGAGATTTTGGGCTGAGACAATGGGGTTTTCTAGATATACCATCATGTCATCTGCAAACAGGGACAATTTGACTTCCTCTTTTCCTAATTGAATACCCTTGATTTCCTTCTCCTGCTTAATTGCCCTGGCCAGAACTTCCAACACTATGTTGAATAGGAGTGGTGAGAGAGGGCATCCCTGTCTTGTGCCAGTTTTCAAAGGAAATGCTTCCAGTTTTTGCCCATTCAGTATCATACTGGCTGTGGGTTTGTCATAGATAGCTCTTATTATTTTGAGATATGTCCCATCAATACCTAATTTATTGAGAGTTTTTAGCATGAAGGGTTGTTGAATTTTGTCAAAGGCCTTTTCTGCATCTATTGAGATAATCATGTAGTTTTTGTCTTTGGTTCTGTTTATATGCTGGATTACATTTATTGATTTGCATATATTGAACCAGCCTTGCATCCCAGGGATGAAGCCCACTTGATCATGGTGGATAAGCTTTTTGATGTGCTCCTGGATTCGGTTTGCCAGTATTTTATTGAGGATTTTTGCATCAATGTACATCAAGGATATTGGTCTAAACTTCTCGTTTTTGGTTGTGTCTCTGCCCGGCTTTGGTATCAGGATGATGCTGGCCTCATAAAATGAGTTAGGGAGGATTCCCTCTTTTTGTATTGATTGGAATAGTTTCAGAAGGAATGGTACCAGTTCCTCCTTGTACCTCTGGTAGAATTCGGCTGTGAATCCATCTGGTCCTGGACTCTTTTTGGTTGGTAAGCTATTGATTATTGCCACAATTTCAGCTCCTGTTATTGGTCTATTCAGAGATTCAATTTCTTCCTGGTTTAGTCTTGGGAAAGCGTATGTGTCGAGGAATTTATCCATTTCTTCTAGATTTTCTAGTTTATTTGCATAGAGGTGTTTGTAATATTCTCTGATGGTAGTTTGTATTTCTGTGGGATCGGTCACAAAAGCCAAAATTGACAAATGGGATCTAATTAAACTAAAGAGCTTCTGCACAGCAAAAGAAACTACCATCAGAGTGAACAGGCAACCTACAAAATGGGAGAAAATTTTCGCAACCTACTCATCTGACAAAGGGCTAATATCCAGAATCTACAATGAACTCAAACAAATTTACAAGAAAAAAACAAACAACCTCATCAAAAAGTGGGCGAAGGACATGAACAGACACTTCTCAAAAGAAGACATTTATGCAGCCAAAAAACACATGAAAAAATGCTCACCATCACTGGCCATCAGAGAAATGCAAATCAAAACCACCATGAGATACCATCTCATGCCTGTTAGAATGGCAATCATTAAAAAATTAGGAAACAACAGGTGCTGGAGAGGATGTGGAGAAATGGGAACACTTTTACATTGTTGGTGGGACTGTAAACTAGTTCAACCATTGTGGAAGTCAGTGTGGCGATTCCTCAGGGATCTAGAACTAGAAATACCATCTGACCCAGCCATCCCATTACTGGGTATATACCCAAAGGACTGTAAATCATGCTGCTATAAAGACACATGCACACGTATGTTTGTTGTGGCATTATTCACAATAGCAAAGACTTGGAACCAAGCCAAATGTCCAACAATGATAGACTGGATTAAGAAAATGTGGCACATATACACCATGGAATACTATGCAGCCATAAAAAATGATGATTTCATGTCCTTTGTAGGGACATGGATGAAATTGGATATCATCATTCTCAGTAAACTATCGCAAGAACAAAAAACCAAGCACCGCATATTCTTACTCATAGGTGGAAATTGAACAATGAGAACACACGGACACAGGAAGGGGAACATCACACTCTGGGGACTGTTGTGGGGTGGGGTGAGGGGGGAGGGATAGCATTGGGAGATATACCTAAAGTATAATAATAATAAATTTTAAAAAAAAAGCTCAAAAGTTTTTGCAGTGTGAAGTTACAAGAAGAAAATGATTGGTGGCTTCATTCAAAATGAAATTGAAGGTTTCAGCAAACTACAATCATTCCTTTAAAAGTAATCCACTCGCTAGATTAAGGAGGTTTTTTAAAAACTTTGGTCAGCAGACCTGGTATTGAATTAGTTTTGCTACTGGTTCCTCAATGATCTTTTATCCTAGTTCTTCAAGATCAAGCTATTTAAATTCTTGTCCACTATCATAGTTCCTCCCATATCACTCTTTCCTCTACTCTTCTAGGATCCGGAATTTTCATCTTAAATATTAATCTCTGCCTATGCTTAATCACATGAAAGCAAGTAAATACAATTTTTAGACAAAGTCCTTCTGTGACTATGCCCTATGCACTTCCTTTTCTGAATCTCCACCCAATCCAGTAAGTTTCTGAGTATGATTAATTCAACTATCTGGCTATCTTATTACCAAATATTAATACAATGCTCTCATCAAAATATATATTTGTTAAAGATATTATTTTACCTCATAAAATTTTCTTATATCAATTTATGTTTGCCAGTATGACAGAATGACTAAAAGCGAAGGGTTGAAAAAAACAGCAGTGAGACTACTCCAGCGGTATAAAATGTTTGCAGTCATGTTGGCCAGATAATTTAACTTCTGAGATACAGTTAAAATAACTGCATTAGCTAATGTTGCACAGTTTAGGTAAAAAATCAGAATATTATAGTCAACTTATCTCACTCAGCCTAATTCATACACAACAGAGCTTCCTGTAGGACTTTTGGAATTTAATTTTATTCCTTTTTTTATTATTATTATACTTTAAGTTTTAGAGTACATGTGCACAACGTGCAGGTTAGTTATATATGTATACATGTGCCATGTTGGTGTGCTGCACCCATTAACTCGTCATTTAACATTAGGTATATATCTCCTAATGCTATCCCTCCCGCTCCCCCAACCCCACAACAGGCCCCGGTGTGTGATGTTCCCCTTCCTATATCCATGTGTTCTCATTGTTCAATTCCCACCTATGAGTGAGAACATGTGGTGTTTTGTTTTTTGTCCTTGCGATAGTTTGCTCAGAATGATGGTTTCCAGCTTCATCCATGTCCCTACAAAGGACATGAACTCATCATTTTTTATGGCTGCATAGTATTCCATGGTGTATATGTGCCACATTTTCTTAATCCAGTCTATTATTGTTGGACATTTGGGTTGGTTCCAAGTCTTTGCTATTGTGAATAGTGCCTCAATACACAGACGTGTACATGTGTCTTTATAGCAGCATGATTTATAATCCTTTGGATATGTACCCAGTAGTGGGATTGCTGGGTCAAATGGTATTTCTAGTTCTACATCCCTGAGGAATCGCCACACTGACTTCCACAATGGTTGAACTAGTATCAACAGTGTTAATTTTATTTCTATAATAGCTTTTATAAACAGTTTAATTTTTTCAAATTCACTTTATTTCTACAGTAACTGGAATTTTGTAGATTCACCTAGCTACACAAAAAATACTAAAGCGATTTGCTGAGTTGAACTACTCTCAGAAAAATAAAAGTTACTTCAAGTGTTCTATTTATCAGCTAGAATTTAAAATAGCTGGCTGCTAGACTATTACATGGAGGAAATAACATCTGCATTACTTTCTCAAAGTGGAGAGGGAAAGAAAATGTAAATAAATAGAGAAATCATGTAAATAAGAGCATAAGAAATTTATATACTTAGGAGGGTTGTTTCCAAGAACACTATTTCAAGTTCATACCATCATGTGCTGCATAATGACATTTTGGTCAACAATGGACTACATAGTATGGGTGGACCCATAAAATTACAATACCATAATTTTTACTGTACTTTTTCTATGTTGAGATATACTTAGATACACAAATACTTACCATTCTGTTATACCTGCCTACAGTATTCAGTATAGCAACATGCTATATAGGTTTATAACCCAGGAGCAATAGGCTATAGTATATAGCTAAGTGTGTAGTAGGCTATGCCATATAGGTTTGTGTAAGTACACTCTGTGATGTTCACACAATGACCAAATTGTCTACCAATGCATTTCTCAGAACCTATCCCTATCATTAAGTGACATGTGACTGTATATAATTACCCTGTAACAATAGCTGTTGTCCAATAATTATATAACAAATACAAATATGGCAGTCATTGGCCATTTCCTGATTATTTTGGGCTGATGATTGCAGAGATTGTGGTTTGACTTCCCAGACTGGTTGCTGCAGGGATTGTGGTTTGGTTTCCTTGTCTGGTTGCTGCAAATCAACCAATACAAATTGTTGCCTAATAATGAGAAAATTCTTTTCTTATCTAGTTCTTAAAGCATACCTGCTTAGCAACATATTCTAGCAACTTTATCTACAAAAACTACTTTAAAAGTAATAAATTGATTTTTTAACAAAAGAAAAAATAAGCAACGTCTAACAGCTGTAAGCTGCAGTTTACCTGGCACTAAGGGCTGGGTCATGGTTTTCTCTTTTGGAACATGAATAATTTCACAGAAAACCAACATCAAACAAAGCCACTCTATGACCGTAATAAAGCAAGACAAAAATAAAACCACTGTGGAATCATGTCTGGGTAGTGATAACTGTAAGAATATTGTACAAACCACACTAATAGCTAAAGGCTCCCCTTATCCAGCTAACATATGCAACTGCTTCTTCTTTACCTATTATGTAGCCTCATGCCACTCTTCCTACCTTCTAGATAAAATGTCTTAGGATAACAAAGGATAGAATTAGCCCCACTTTCTGACAATATCCAATTTGTGTTTCTTTGAACTTTGTCTAAAATGACCTAACACAAGTTCAAATCCTGTAACAAGCCCTCCCTATGGTATATAGTCTCCTTTATTCTAAAAAAAAAAAAAGAGAGAAAACCCAACTTTGTTTAACTACAGGTATGCAGTCTTTGGCTGATAGGCACACAAACTGTATTTCCTTTTAAATATTCCAGAACCCAGTCTACATAGCATTTTGGTCAGCCTTTAGAGTGAAAAAAGAAATTGGTATGTGATTGCCACAAGAACAGGCAGAAAGATAGAAAAACATAGTTATCCCAGTTATAAATCCTAGTACATTTCAAAACTTAATATATGACAAAGGAGTACCACATTCAGTGGAAGAAGGAAGCAGCAGTTAAATGGTATGGTGCAACTGACGGGCTGTTTGGGGGAAACATCATTTTGGAGTCATACTATATACTAAAATGAATTTGGCTAAAATAAAAATGTCAAAATGTGATATATCAAAACACCAAAATGTAAAAGAAAATAGAAATGAATATTCAATCAAAACTCTGGATTGTAGAGGAGAAAAAAGAAATCACTAAGGATAAGTCAATAGATTTGACAACAAAAAAATAAGAATTATGCAAATTAGAACTATCATGAACAAGATGCAAATAATGAACTGGGAAAAATTTTACAAAACTATAACAGATAAAAGATTGATCAATTTAATATATTAAAATGTATACAAGCTAATAGAAATTACTAGGAACCAATAAATAGGAAGAAAGGGGATATGAAAGGACAATTCATAAAAAGAAAGCTAATAAGTATACTGGAAAATAATCAAGCTCACTAGTAATCATAAAATACAAATTAAATAATTACAAAAGTGTATTTTTCACTTACTAAGTTAGTAAAAATATTTCTAAATATCGAAAGCTGGTAAGAATACCACTGAACTGACAGTTATATACTACTAGGTGAATCCTTTTAGAAAGTAATTCAACAAGATATACAAAGACCTATAACCTAACTATTTTACAACTAGAAATCTCATCTTGGGAAATAATACTAAATATGCTGAAGGTTTAATGCTCACAGATATTCGTAAAAGCATTACTGTAAGAAGAGAAAAACTGAATGAAAATTACATTTCCAGTAATAAGAGTACATCCCCTAAATTGATTGTTATACAGCCATTACATTTATATAAAGAAAAAAATCCTTAAGAACCAAAAAGTGTTTATATTCTAATGTTAAGTGAAAAAAAATAGGATGTAAAATTCTATATAAGATCCATAACACATACCAAAATATAACCAAGAGACTGACTATACAATATAATATACAATTACTAAACTATATATGATAATAGAACTCTAACCTACAACCTCTGCAGCAGCCAGACAAGGAAGCCAAACCACAATCCCTGCAGCAACCAGTCTGGGAAGTCAAATCACAATCTCTGCAGTCATCAGCCCAGAATAATCAGGAAATGGCCAATGACTACCAGATCCCTAACTTCCGCAGCTCCCTCATTCACAGCACTTCCAACTCAATATTGACTACA
Source organism: Pongo pygmaeus (assembly GCF_028885625.2). Taxonomy (NCBI): domain Eukaryota; kingdom Metazoa; phylum Chordata; class Mammalia; order Primates; family Hominidae; genus Pongo; species Pongo pygmaeus. The sequence continues at coordinate 53,710,114 of NC_085930.1, read as the reverse complement.
GAAAGCCAAATATGCTTCCCAAACCAATCACATAGAATGCCTCCCTTGTACACAGCCTGCCTCCAGTTTCCCATGCCAACAACTTACAGTAAGAACATACTTAAAGCTTACCCTTTTTTCACCACAAAGCTCTCCCACTCTTCTGCCTGTGTTTGGGTCTCTGCCAAATACAAACAATGGTGGGTTTTGCCACAGCAAAATCTGAATAGCCTATGTCCTCATTTGGGTGGTCTTTGTTAATTTCCACATAATGAAAAACTAAACATAAAAAATACTAAAATGAAATGCACCCAAAAAAATCAATAATCATTACTACTCAGCAATAAAAAAGAACAAATCACTGACATATTCAACAACTTGAATAAATCTTAAAAAACACATTGTGTTGTATAAAAGACACACACACACACACACAGTCACACTCTGTATACCATATGATTCTATTTATATGATGTCTAAGAACATGTAAGCATAAGCTATGATGATAGAAGTCAGAATTTAGGCCAGGCGCGGTGGCTCATACTTGTAATCGCAGCACTTTGGGGGGCCAAGGAGGGCAGATCACGAGGTCAGGAGTTCAAAAGCAGCCTGGCCAACATAGTGAAACTTTGCCTCTACTAAAAATACAAAAATTAGCCAGGCGTGGTGGTACACACCTGTAGTTTCAACTACTCCAGAGGCTGAGGCAGGAGAATTGCTTGAACCCCAGAGGCAGAGGTTGCAGTGAGCCAAGATTTCGCCACTGCACTCCAGCCTGGATGACAGAGTGAGACTCCATCTCAGGAGGAAAAAAAAGAAGTCAGAATTTAATTGCCTCTGGAAAAGGGTAAGGATGCGAAATTCACTGGAAAGTGTCAGGAAGAAATTTTTAGAAAATGTAAGATATTTTATATCTTGTTTTGACGGATGGTTACACAGATGTATATAATTATCAAAACTCATTGAAATTAGTACTTAAAATCTGATTTTTATGTGTAAATTATACCTCACATCCTTTCCTCCCTGATCTTTCTTATTTTGCTTTCAATTGTCAACTCCCAAATGTTCAGCTCTTAGCACCCTATTCTCTCAATATTTATCTTTATTCTAAGTTCTTTAAATCTATAGCTCTTCACTGAATAAAATATATGAGCACTGTAAAAAACATTAGCAACAAATAAAATTATTCCTAGTAAATATATAATCCTGCTTTGTATGAAGACAGAAATTGTAGTATTAGGGAGACTACAGGTTCCAAAATAGCAGCATACAAGCAAAGTTGTTTCACTGCCCATGCAGAAAACCTAAACAAATATACATCACTGAGATTATTACCAGAAATATCCCAAAACTCAAATATAAGAATAAGTCAGTTTCTAGGGCCACAGGGAAGTGAAAAAACTTCAAGCAGACAGTAAAGAGAATAAGATTTCCATATCTGTGATGCCACTCACACCAATCTGCCTTGCACCAAGAGCTAAGAAAATTTCCCCCAACTCATGATTTCTACTTTGTGAAAAGTGAGCTCAAGGTAGACAACCAGCTTCCCCCATATTTTGGGTTCCCTAACAGGAGCCCTGTCTCTACCCCAACCCAGGGAAAGCATTAGGGGTACCTGAAGTAAGAAATATCCCTGATGACAAAGAGAAACAAAGGGGAGGTGGGACTGCCATCCCTAGCCTTGGAAATTCTGCTCTGTAACTCAACCAAAGGAGACACCAAATTAGAGGCTGTTCAGCAGTATCATGCTATAGGAAGTTCATCCGTCAGGTCTGCTGGGCATGAACCCCTAGCCAGCCTTCCTACACAACACAGAAAAGCAATTAAGAAATTTATCAGAGAAATTGGCCGGGCATAGTGGTTCACACCTGTAATCCCAGTAATTTGGGAGGCCAAGGCAGGTGGATAATGAGGTCAGAAGATTGAGACCATCCTGGCTAACACAGTGAAACCCTGTCTCTACTAAAAATTGAAAAAATTAGCCAGGCTTGGTGGCATGTGCCTGTGGTCCCAGCTACTCGGGAGGCTGAGGCAGGAGAATCGCTTGAACCTGGCAGGTGGAGGTTGCAGTGAGCTGAGATCACGCCACTGCACTCCAGTCTGGGAGACAGAGGGAGAGTCCAACTCAAAAAAAAAAAAAAGAAAGGAAAGAAATTTATCAGAGAAATTTAACAAAAAGATTGAAATGTTTCTTAAAAATCAAACAGAAATTTTGGAACTGAGAAATATATTTGCTGAACTGAAAAACTCACTAGAGGCCCTCAACAGCTGAATGTATGAAGCAGGGGAAGGATAATGTGAGCTCAAAGACAGGCTATTTGAAAATACACAGAGGAGAAAAATGGAATAGAATGAAGATTGCTTACAAAATATAGAAAATTACCTCAAAAGACCAAATCTAAGAATTACTGATAGTCAAGATGGAGTTGAGCAAGGGTAAGGGGTAGACAGCATATTCAAAGAAATAATAACAGAAAACTTACTAAAACTAAAAAAGAGATAAATATCCAAGCACAGGAAGGTAGAATACCAAACAGAGTCAACTCAAATAGGACTACCCCAAGGCATAATCAAACTCTCAATAGTCAAAGACAAAGTGAGGATCCTAAAAGCAGCAAGAGAAAATATGCAAATAACATAAAAAGGAGGTTTAATCCATTCAGACTTCTCAATGGAAACTATATAGGCCAGCAGGGAGTGGTGAAAGAAAAAAAAAAAAGAACTGCCATCCAAGAATACTATATCCAGCAAACATGTTCTTCAACTATGAAGGAGAGACAAAGTCTTTTCCAGACAAACAAAAGCTCAGAGAATTCAACACCACCAGACCCATCTTACAAGAAATGCTAAATGGAGTTCTTCCATCTAAAATTTAAAAAAAAATTAACTTACAAAAACAAAACATGGGAAGGCATAAAACCCACTGGTAAAATTAAGTACACAGACAAACCCAGAATACTCTAATACTGGAGCTGTAGTGTGCAATCCACCTATAATTCTACTATGAAACCTAAAAGACAAATCTATCAAAGATAATAATACCCACAGCAATCCATTAAGAGATAAGCAATTAAAAACATAAATGGAGACAACAAAATTCAAAATGAGAGAAGATGGAGTTAAAGTATAGAGATTTTTTCCCACTCTTCTTCATTTGTCCTATTCTTTGTGTGACCTAATATAAGATGTCATCTCTTTTAAATAAACTTGTTATATCTATAAGATGTTCTCTGTAAGCCTCATGGCAGTAACAATGCAAAATCCTATAGCTTCACTAAAAATAAAAAGCAACAAATTAAGACATATTACTAGAGAAACTCACCTAACCACAAAGGAAGACAGTAAGAAAGGAAGAAATGAAGAAAAGAGTTACAAAAGAACCAGAAAACACGCAATAATATGGCAGTAGTAAATCCTTACTTATCAATAATTATCTTGAATGTAAATGGACCCAATTATCCAAGTAAAAGGCATAGGGTGGCTGAATGGATAAAAATACAAGACCCAACTATATACTCCTTACAATAAATCCACATTCTGAAACTGAAGGCGTGGAAAAAGATATTCCATGCAACTGGAAACCAAAAAAGAGCAGGAATAGCTAAGCTATATGTAGATCAGATGAAATACACTACAAATCAAAGACTATAAAAACAGGGAAAGAAGATCACTATATAATAATAAAGGAGTCAATTCAGCAAGAGGATATAATGATTATAAATAACAATGCACCCAACACGAGAGCTCCCAAGTATATGAAGCAAACATTAATAAATCTAGAGAGAGAGGTATACTGCAATACAATAATAGTAGGGTACTTCAACAACCCACTCTAAGCTGCTGCTCATCCCTTCCTCCAGAAGTGCGGACATTGTCATTAGGGCTTCGTGGTTGCAGTTTAGGAGGTGAAGCCCAGGCAATGGTGTGCATTCCTTGTATCATCATTTCAATTCTGTTCTGGAAATACAAAATAATTCTAGAGCCATGCATATACCCACTTATTTCTCCTTTTGTTAATTATATATAGCCTATAAAGCTATACAGGAATACAACAATTTAAAATAAAGATGAGGGCCAGGAGCGGTGGCTCACGCCTGTAATCCCAGCATTTGGGAGGCCAAGGTGGGCGGATCATGAGGTCAGGAGATTCAGACCATCCTGGCTAACACAGTGAAACCCCGTCTCTACTAAAAATACAAAAAATTAGCCAGGCGTGGTCACGGGAGCCTGTAGTCCCAGCTACTCGGGAGGCTGAGGCAGGAGAATGGTGTGAACCCGGGAGGTAGAGCTTGCAGTGAGCCGAGATTGTGCCACTGCACTCCACCCTGGGTGACAGAGCGAGACTCTGTCTCAAAAAATAAATAAATAAATAAATAAATAAATAAATAAATAAAAATAAATAAAATAAAATAAAGACGAGGTAGACTGTAAGGATGCAAACAAATGGATTACCAACAAAAGGACCAATGGATATCTCTGACAAAATGAAAGACTAAAGCCATTCTCCCAAAGGATCTCATTAGTTAGAAAAATGGACCTGATAATATGAAGCATCTTCTTTGTAATTGTCTCTGACATTTTTCTCTGAGACCAGAATTTAAGATAGATAGTTTAGATATTTACCTGATATTAATCACAAAACACATCTATATTTAAATATTACTGATCTCATTCCTTAGATTGTTTTTCATTAATGTAGCTTTCATTTCTATTATTGCAGTTTTAATAATATGAATAAATAGAAGTCTTATGCCTGTAGATTTAGTAACTGTTACTAAATCAATACTTTAAAATCTTTGGTCCTCTAGCATTCATTCACATGAATTTGACTGCTTTTGCTCTAATTTCTTTGGGCTTTTCTAATTTGAGTGGAATACAATTGTACTGTGAAACAATGCAGTGGGACTGTGTGGTGAAATGAAGGGTAGAGTTTTTGAAGATGATAATGATGTGAAACGTACTGGTATAATTACTGTCTAACACAATGAAATAAGCTTGTCCATGAGAATAGTAGTAACTACTGATTTGAGAAAGATAGAAAAGATAGGGACATAGGAGAAACGTCTTTGAAAAATGAAACATCTTTTACATAAATGTCTAATGTAATTATAAAATTCTAATCCTTGTTGCATTCCTTCTGTTCCTACAAATGTGTTGACCATTCAGTTAAAAAAAATCTCTCTCAGTAATGGACAGATCATCCAGCCAGAAAGTCAACAAACATCACTGTAAACTACACACTAGACCAAATAGGCCTAATTGGCATTTATAAAATATTTCACCCAACTGCTGCAGAATACACATTTTTTTCATCAGCACATGGAACATTCTCCAAATAGACCATATCTTAGGCCATAAAACAAGTTAGAACAAATTTAAGAAAGTAAAAATCATATGACATATCTTTTATGATCACAATGGAATAAAACTAAAAATCAGTAACAAGAGGATTCTCAGAAACTACACAAACACAGGAAAATTAAACAACATGCTCTTGAATGACCAATGGGTCAATGAAAAAAATTTAAAAGGAAATTTAAAATTTTCTTGAAACAAATGAAAATGGAAATATAATATACTGAAATCTATGAGATACAGCAAAAGCAGTACTAGGAGAGAAGTTTATAGCATTAAACACCTAGATCAAAAAAGCAGAAAGACTTCAAATAAACAACCTAAGATACACCTCAAGGAACTATAAGAGCAAGAACAATCCAACCCAAAATTCATAGAAAAAGAAATAATAAAGATCAGAGAAGAAATAAATAAAGTTGAGAATAAAAAAAAAACACTACAGAAGATCAACGAAATGAAAAGCTTGCTTTTGAAAATGTAAATAGACAAACCTTTAGCTAGACTAAGAAAAAAAGAATATCCAAATAAATACCATCAGAAACAAAAAAAATTAGAGACATAATAACTGAGACCACAGAAATGCAAGGAATTATTAGACACTATTATGAACAACTGTATGCAAACAAATTAGAAAATTTAGAACAAAGGAATAAATTCCTGGACACATACAACCTACCAAGATTGAACCAAGAAGAGATAGAAAACCTCAACAAACCAATAATGAGGAATAAGATTGAAGCAGTAATAAAAAGTCTCCCACCAAAGAAAAGCCTGATGGTTTCACTGATGAATTCTACCTAACATTTTAAAGAAGAACAAATAGCAATTCTACTCAAACTCTTCAAAAAAATTGGAGAGGGAATACTTCCAAACTTATCCTATGAGGCCAGCATTACCAAAACCAGACAAAGACACAATAAAAAAAGAAAACTACAGGCCAGTATCCCTGATTAACACAGATGTGACAATCCTCAACAAATGCAAAACAATAAACGTGATACATCACACTAACACAACCAAAAGCAAAAAACCAAACAATCATTTTAATAGATGCAGAAAAAGAATTTGATAAAATTCAATATCCCTTTATGAGAAAAACCCTCAGCAAACTGGATAGAAAAAAAAATCTCAAAATAATAGAGGCTATAAATGACAAACCCACAGGTAACATCATACTGAACAGGGAAAATTTGAAAACCTTTCCTCTAAAGTCTGGAGTAAGACAAGGATGCCCACTTTCACCACTTTTAGTCAACCTAATACAGAAAGTCCTGACTATAGCAATTAGGCAAGAGAAAAAAATAAAGGGATATCCAAATTGGAAGAAGGGAGTCAAATTAGCCTTGTTCACAGGTGACGTGATCTTACACTTACAAAAACCTAAAAACTCCACCAAAAAACTGTTATAACTGATAAGCAAATTCAGTAAAGTTGCAGGATATAAAATCAACATGCAAAAAAATCAGGAGCATTTATATGCACCAAGAGTGAACAATTGAACAAAGAAATCAAAATGCAATCTCATTTAGAATAGCTACAAAGAATATAAAATACCTATGAATATCTACGAATAAATTTAATTAAAGAAGTGAAAGATCTCTACAAGGTAAAACACTGACAAAGGAATTGACGAGGACACAAACAAGTGGAAAGAATTTCACACTCAAGAACTGGAAAAATTAATATTGTTAAAATGACAATTCTACCCAAAGTAATTTACAGATTCAATGCAATCTCTATCAAAATACCAATGACGTTCTTCACAGAAACACAAAAAAAATCCTAAAATTTATATGAAACCACAAAAGATCCTGAATAGCCAAAGAAACCCCAAGCAAAAGAACAAAGCTAGAGGCATCACACTACCTGACTTCAAAATATACTACAGCCCTAAAGTAACCAAATCAGCATGATACTGGCATAAACAAAGATACATAGACCAATGGAACAGAACAGAAAACCCAGATATAAATCCACACATTTACAGCCAACTAATTTTTGAAAAAGTTACCAAGAACATTCAGTGGGGAGAGTTTCTTCAACAAATGGTGCTGGGAGAACTGGATATCTATATGCAAAATAATGAAACTAGACCCTTTCTGCCACTATATACAAAAACCAAATCAAAATTGATTAAAGACTTAAATCTAAGAACTAAAATTATGAATCTACTAGAATAAAATGCTGGAGAAATGTTCCAAGACATCAGTCTGGCCAATGATTTTTTTGTAAGACCTCAAAAGTACACACAACGAAAGCAAAAATAGAAAATGGGATTGCATCAAGCTAAAAATATTCTGTATAGCAAAGGAAACCATCAACAAGGTAAACAGACAACAAGCAATGGGGAAAGGATTCCCTATTTAATAAATGGTGCTGGGAAAACTGGCTAGCCATATGGAGAAAGCTGAAACTGGATCTCTTCCTTACACCTTATATAAAAATTAATTCAAGATGGATAAAAGAGTTAAACGTTAGACCTAAAACCATAAAAACCCTAGAAGAAAACCTAGGCATTACCATTCAGGACATAGGCATGGGCAAGGACTTCATGGCTAAAACACCAAAAGCAATGACAAAAGCCAAAATTGACAAATGGGATCTAATTAAACTCAAGAGCTTCTGCATAGCAAAAGAAACTACCATCAGAGTGAACAGGCAACCTACAATATGGGAGAAAATTTTCACAACCTACTCATCTGACAAAGGGCTAATATCCAGAATCTAAAATGAACTCAAACAAATTTACAAGAAAAAAACAAACAACCCCATCAAAAAGTGGGTGAAGGCCATGAACAGACACTTCTCAAAAGAAGACATTTATGGAGCCAAAAAATACATGAAAAAATGCTCACCATCACTGGCCATCAGAGAAATGCAAATCAAAACCACAATGAGATACCATCTCACACCAGTCAGATTGGCGATCATTAAAAAGTCGGGAAACAACAGGTGCTGGAGAGAATGTGGAGAAATAGGAACACTTTTACACTGTTGGTGGGACTGTAAACTAGTTCAACCATTTTGGAAGTCAGTGTGGCAATCCCTCAGGGATCTAGAACTAGAAATTCCATTCGACCCAGCCATCCCATTACTGGGTATATACCCAAAGGACTATAAATCATGCTGCTATAAAGACACATGCACACGTATGTTTATTGCCGCATTATTCACAATAGCAAAGACTTGGAACCAACCCAAATGTCCAACAATGATAGACTGGATTAAGAAAATGTGGCACATATACACCATGGAATACTATGCAGCCATAAAAAATGATGAGTTCATGTCCTTTGTAGGGACATGGATGAAACTGGAAATCATCATTCTCAGTAAACTATCGCAAGAACAAAAAACCAAACACCGCATATTCTCACTCATAGGTGGGAATTGAACAATGAGAACACATGGACACAGGAAGGGGAACATCACACTTCGGGGACTGTTGTGGGGTGGGGGGAGGGGGGAGGGATAGCATTGGGAGATATACCTAATGCTAGATGACGAGTTGGTGGGTGCAGCGCACCAGCATGGCACATGTATACATATGTAACTTACCTGCACATTGGGCACATGTACCATAAAACCTAAAGTATAATAATAATAATAATAATAATAAAAGAAACAAACAAACAAACAAAAAACAATTTATGTTAAAAATATTTTATTTATATTATTAAAAAATATACAATATTTAAAAAAAAGAGACAACCCACGGAATAGGAGAAAATATTTGCAAACTATTCATCTGACAAGGGATGAAGAACCAGAATATATAATGAGCTCAAACAACTCAATAGCAAAAATAAATAAATAATCTGAGTTTTAAATGGGAAAAGATCTGAGTAGACATTTCTCAAAGAAGACATACAAATGGCCAACAAGCATATGAAAAAATGCTCAATATCACTAATCATCAGAGAAATGCAAATCAAAACTACAATGAGATATCATCTCACTCTAGTTAAAACAGCTTTTATAAAAAAGACAGGGAATAATGAATGCTGGCAAGGATGTGGAGAGAGGGGAACTCACACATTGTTGGTGGGAATGTAAATTAGTACAGCCACTAAGGAAAACTGTATGGAGGTTCCTCAAAACTAAAAATAGAAAAACCAGCAATTCCACTACTGGGTATATGTTCAAAAGAAAGGAAATCAATATATCAAAGAGATATTGGCACTGTTATGTTTATTGCAGCACTACTCGCAATAGCCAAAATATAAAATCAACCCAAGTGCCCATCAATGAATGAACGGATAAAGAAAATATGGTATATATATACACAAGGGAATATTATTCAGTCATAAAAAAGAATGAAATCTTGTCACTTGCAGTAACATGAATGTAATGAGAAGTCATGTTAAATGAAATAAACCAAGCACAGAAAAACAAATATCACAGGTTCTCACTCACGTAGGAGCTAAAAACTACATCTCATGAAGACAGAGAGTATATTGTTTACCAGAGGCCTGGAAGGAGGGTGGGAAAATGAAGAGAAGTTGATTAATGGGTACAAATATATATTTTGAATCAAGAAATAATATCTAGTATTTAATAGATCAGTAGGGTGACTATAGTTTACAATGATCTATTGTACATTTCAAAATAGCTAGAAGAGAATAATTCTAATGTTTTTAGCATAAAGCAAAGACAAATATTTAAGGTGATGTATATCCCAATTACACTGATTTGATATTTACAAACCATATAAATGTTTTAAATTACCATATGTACCCCAAAAATATGTGCATTTATTATGCATCAATTTAAAAGTATTAAATTTTTAAGAAGCAAGAAAGTACCCCAAATCATTTTTCAAAAAAAATTTTGTAAGAAATTTGAGTCTGTTAGGAGAGAACAAAGAAGCATGATTTAAAGATAATTATTTGATAATTATACTGAGCTGACCCAGATTAAATACTTTTCAATCCTTTCAAAAAGAAATTGGTGAACAAAAGAGAAACTGTAACTTAAAGAGTTGCTTTCGTACGTTAATAGTCTCAATAAGTATTAGACTTGTTAGGGAAATGAAATTGTACCAAAAGAAATATATTTCAGACATTTTCCAGGTTCTTTTATTTTAGAATAAAGCAGCTTTTAGCCAAGAAGATATAAATGGAAATTAACATAAGCTAAGGACAAAGAGAAAGATATCAAATACATTATAAAATAATTCAAAAATAGTAGAAATACAAGGAAAAAAGAAAGAAAGAGACAGGGAGCAAAAAAACCTGAGCCATTGAAAAAAGAATAAGAGGGAGTTTCATAAAAGTTATAAAACATGAATTAAAGTTCACATGATGCAAATTATTCTGTTAATCACATAAAAATATAAATGGTTCACAGAGCGTGTGCTTGCCTTGCAAAGTCATTCCTAAAAAAAGGTTGCCCAATTAAAAAGTCTAGTTTAGAATCATATATAAAATACGCTTTTAATAAATGTTTAAATAATAAGTAACTGAATTCACCAAATAGCTAGTGGGGAGCTATGGCAGAGCACAAGAATATTGAATATTACCTCAAACAGCAAAGGAGCTTTGGTTAAGATGAAACTGGAAAAAGCAAAGAAAGAGCCAACAATAAACTACCACAGGATGGCAGAGAATCAGAATAACGTAACTTTTGAATTATGTAAGTATTCAATAAATGTAATGTACAGATCATTTATAAATGGAACTCAATACATCAAAACATGTTCCTCATCAGTATTTTAATCCCCTTCCTACCACTTTCCAACTCAGTTCTTCAAGTATATTTAGCCTATTAACCCAAGTGTAGAAATCTAAGTTACTAATAAAACAGATTTTGTCCAATTCAATTTCAGCTTTTTGCTATATAATTCTATTCTAAGTAACTGTAGAGTGAATCCTTATCAAGTGTTCTATTCTTTCACTTAAAAGAAGAGCTATACAAAACTGAATCTCATCCTATCCCTCAAATAATTTATTTACTTATTTCATGGGTAAAAATCAGTAATGTTGAGAATCCACCTCACTTTTATTCACTTTGACACATACTATGTCTTTTATGACACTTTTCTCTTTTCTAACATTCTCAGCAAAGCCTATCCTATAGTAGCATCACAAAACAGTACAACAGCTCTCAGGATGATCTAAAAATATTCTTTTTCCCATTCCTTAAAGAATGTTACCATGTCTATAAAACATTTAAAAGTTCTCTATTTGGCATCTCGTGGTACACTGAACAACCCACCCACTTCCTCACATATAGCCTTCTAGTTCATAAAGAAATCAGGACAAAGAGTTTTTTTTTTCATTAATATATACAAAAGCACAAGATAGCTGATCGTATCAAAAAACCTGTGACTTTACTCAAATTGAATTAAGATAACTTCAAGCCAAGTGAAAATGCAACATGGACATTGCTTGGACCCCAATCTAAACAAATCAACTACAAAAAGACAATATGGGACAACTAAGGGAATTTAAACATTAACTACATGTTAGATTATATAAAGAAATGTTAATTTTTTTCACTGTGATAATGGTCTTTAGGATTATAGTGTAAGCACAGGGTGAGGAGAAGTGCTTATCTGCTCTGTAAGGTTTTTACAGGTGGAAGGGTACAATGTCTGAGATTTGCATTAGAATAATGAAATGTAAGAGTAGCAAATAAGAGAATATAAATAAGCAAGATTTGCCAAGGATGATCATTGTTGAAGCTGGGGGTTCAATACTATTCTCTCTGTTCTTGTGTGTTTAAAATTTTCCATAAAATAACTCAAAAAACAAAAACAGGTGAGGTGATGAACATCTAGGTACAGAGAATAACAGCCCCCAAAGAACCTGTGAATATGTTAGGTTATATGGCAGAGGGGAATTAAGGTTGCAGATGGAATGAAGATTGCTAATCAACTAACCTTGTAATGGGGAGATTAACCTGGATTATCCTGGTGGGCCCAATGTAATCATAGGCATCCTTAAATATTAAAAAAGGGAGGCAGGAAAGTCAGGGTGGTGACATGTTGGAAAGATCAACTGGCTTTGAAAATGGAAGGGGGCTGGTTTTGAAGATGGGAGGGGGCCATCAGCCAAGGAATTGTGATCAGCCTCTAAAAGCTGCAAGAGTCAAGAAAACAAAATCTCTTCTACAGCCTCCAGAAAGGAATGCAGTTCTGTGAACACATTAATTTTAGCCCAGTGACATCCATGTCATACTTCTGACCTCCAGAACAATAAGATGATAAATTTGTGTTGTTTTAAGCCAATAAGTTTTTGGTAATTGAAGCAGCAATACAAAAGTCATATGATCTTCTAGTAGAATCACATGCTTTTATTTACCTGAAAGGACATAAAGCACAGATTTCACTGAGAATTCAAATGAAATATGTATTCTTATCAGGTAAGGAGAAAAATTCCAAATTAGATACCTACTGTTTTATTTTACTTACTTATTTATTTATCTTAGAGACAGGGGTCTTGCTATGTTGCCCAGGCTGGAGTACTATTAGTGGCTATTCATGATCACAGTGCATTAGAACCTCGAACTCCTATCCTGAAGGGTTCCTCCCCCTCATCCTCCTCAGTAACTAGGACTACAGCCATGTGCTACCATGGCCACCCCTTGCTATTTTAAAAGGCAAATCTTACCTCTCTATTCCCCACCCTACCATTCCCTTTCTGGTAGCCTCAATTGCTTTTCTGTGGATTAATTGCATCACCACCCCTACAGTGTACCAAAATGATATTAAAACCTACTGTCTCTGCTATTTTTTCACCACTTTTCTTTTCTATAAAGTCAACTCCTCACACATCTCCCCTACTTCTACTCTTGGTACTGATGCTACTAATTATATTCTCTATTATATTGTTGACCTTAATTCTATCCATCACCTTATTGAAAACATGTTTACCCTAATCAATTTCCTCTTGGCCTAATTCACTTGTCTCTGACAATTCTGTGTTATTTGTCTGTTGTTTTGAAGTTTGTTTTGTTTTTACTATCTTTGACCACTCCACAAAGCTGGGACATGCCTGAATTTCTCTCTTACTATTCTTTCTAAAGAATGCTTCAGATTACCTGCCTCTACTCTTGAATTTTCCTCATATTATTCTGCTCGGTTCTTCTCTGTCTCCTTTGCTAGTTTCACATTTTCCATCTACATGGATGTTTACCAACTGTAAGCATTTCCCCCAGACTCAATCTAACTTCAAAATTTATTATACTACTAATAATTTTCAAACTTTTACAGTTCACAGATTTATAGACAGGTTTTTAGTCAATTTATAGGAACAAATTAAACTGAACATTAACCAATCCAACTAGTTTTCTTAGAGTGTAACTAATTTTATTGTATTCATTTTGGTAAAGTAAAAATAAAAGAAAGACAAAAGAAGTATAACAATTTTCTCTCAATTCCAGTCTTTACTTTCTAAATCCAGGTATTAAATCTGCATCTAAAACCACCAAAATGATGTTTTATTTATAATAAAATTTACATGTCCAAATAAGATGTTGATTTTATGCTATTGTCAATTCAAAGAGATATTTATTGAATTACAAAACACTTGCCAGGCGTGGTGGCTCACGCCTGTAATCCCAGCACTTTGGGAGGCTGGGGTGGGCAGATCACCTGAGGTCAGGAGTTTGAGACCAGCCTGGCCAACATGGTGAAACCCCGTCTCTACTAAAAATACAAAAATTAGCCAGGCATGGTGGTGGGCGCCTGTAATCCCAGCTACTTGAGAAGCTGAGGCAGGAGAATTGCTTGAACCCAGGAGATGGAGGTTGCAGTGAGCCAAGACTGCACCATTGCACTCTAGCCTGGGCAACAAGAGCAAAACTCCATCTAAAATAAAATAAGATAAAAATAAATATAAAACACTTAACTGAAACTAAAACAAATACTATATTTTCAATTTCAAATTCATTATATTGATTATATAGCATCATTATATACCATTATATTCAAAATAATTCTATACACCATCAATATTAACTGGTAATTTTGGGCTTCCAATAAAACTCAAATCATATTCTTCTTTCTAATATGTTAGATAATTCCAGAATATATCATAGGTGATTTTGCTGATAAATCAATCCCAGAAAGCATTATTTCATTCTTATTATAGTCAGTTGGCTGAGAACAGTTTATGTCTTAATTATTTTTAAAGGTGTATAATAAATACAATATATTTTCAACAATAAACATGTCAAAATACCTTCTTGCTGCGTTCCTTCAGTGACTATGAATGCTTCATTTAATCAAGCCTCTCCCTAGGTATCATGGTGAACCTACTATATACTTTTTGGAGGGCTTATATTCTATTCTTTATAACTACCTTCTCTAAATCCTTTAAATGTTATTTCTATTTTTGGCTGTATAAAACTTAATCAATGATTTTTTTCCTAGTCCTTATAAAGACAGTTTAGTATTACCTAGGAAATTAGGAACAATTATTCAGAATACTTAATCTATATTTTTAAATAAAAACGCTAGTATATTGTGCACATTAAAAGATTAGCCTTTCAAATACTAAAAAGAATTAAGAAAAGTTATCCTTTTAAGACTAAAAAAGAAAATAACTGTCACTATAAACAAAAGCATTTTTATAAAGATCATCATTTTGATACTTAAGTAGGAACAAAAAGTTCCATTTTTCTCTTATGAGAAAAACAAACTCAATTTGAAAGTTTAAAGCAAGGCTTCTACTTGATACCTTTAATGGATATAGTCAAAGTCATTGCTATTAAACCAATATGTAAGTGGCTTTACAGAACTATAATACAGGAAATCAGTATGATCATCCTATTATTAAAAGTAAATATGAACTTAATCCTGAGATTTTTCACAGGCACATCGTCAAATGAGGGCAGAGAAATATCTACAGAACTGCACTAAATTTTAAGAAATAGAAATTTTGTTTACTTACTGATGATAATCCTACAGAAAAACATACTTGGAAATTATGTTAAGATTTTAACTTAGCTCTGTATGAGAAATACAAAAAGTATGACAACACTATTTGTTGTTAAGAACATTTAAGAACCACCATACTATACAAGACCAACAACCCAATTTGCTGACAAATACTAGCACCAAAGGACTTTTTGTGAGAAAATGTGATTGCCCTCTAGGTAACTTTAAAATTTTACAAATGTACTTTCTACACATCTATAATCCTTTACTCAAGCCTGCCCCTACACACCCTTATGCTCTCAGAATAAGCAAAGCAGACAGCCTGGAGTACTGAATCATCTGGCTTTGGTTTCTGGTTCTTAAAAGAAAAAAAAAAATCTTTAATTCTTTCTGGTTATTACGCTTGTTAGCATCTCAGTCTTAATGGTAGATTAATTCTTCCTTGCCTCCATTAACATTCTTAAAGATGCCTCTACTGTGCTTTTTGGTGACAGGAGAATGTAACAAATCCACACATCTCAGGGAATCTTCTGTTATTCTTTTTATGGATGAAAACTTTATAGCTGTGGAACTGTGATCATGATCTTGTCCCAATCTCAGTTGCAAAACCGCTTAAGTAAAATGGAGTGAAATTAGGAGAATGTGGAGACAACGAAAATCTTGAGGAAGAGATAGTATTCAAGGATATCTGGGTATTTAATCTCCTTTCATCTTGCTGGGGTCCTGGAAAGCCCAACTCTCTACAGTTCATGCCTGTATTTCTGATCTATACCTATTTACCTGGTACGATCTGATACTATGTCAGATATGAGGATCATTGTTTTAAATCCATTTCCCTGCAGAAGTTATACTAGTTAACTACATGTTGTTTCTGACATTGTGACCATTTATAAAAACAGTTTATAAATGATTATGAATAGTGAATTGGCTAATTTAAGAGTTTATTCAGAAATTTAGGGATTATGTCATCTGGTTCTGGTAATATACTTATTTTACTCTTTTTTTTTGGTAATACACTTATTTTTATCTTTTGTTAATTAGGTCTAGAACACCCCGTGTGTTTGTCACTGTCAATCTAGAACTTCTGAGTTGTTCCCCCAAAAAGATCATTTAAAAATAAGAATGTTCCTAATATCTTCTTCAATAAAAACTGAAATAAATTTAATTGAATCCTCCTACAATCTTCTTTTCTACATGTGTTTGAAAAGCATATACCATGTTCCTAAAGTGGTATCAACTCTTTCACTAGATGCTCTCCACCTCTTTATATAAAAGTTATTTCATAAAAGCAACTCCAAGAAGCTGTTCAAAATAATATCTAGTTTGCTTTTAACACAACACTCTGTATAGCTTCCCTCCTTTAATTTACTCATTTATTTGCTCAACAAATATCTGACTGCCTTCAATGGGCCAGGCACCATTTTATACATAGATGATACAGATGTGAACGAAATAAAGCCTTGCTTTATACATATCACTGTATATATAATCTAGAAGGACTTGACACTTGGTTTGCTTCAAAAGCATGTAAGTTCTTACTCTGCTTTAAATAAACCAAAACTGCAAGTTGTAGATATGAATTTGGAAAGGTTTATGGAACAGAAGTCCACACAGAACTCCAATCACAGAACCAACATTCAACAGAAAAATGTAGTCATTTATCAAATGATTTATAAATTGTATATTTAGATGTTTTCAATTAAAATAAAATGTTTAAGGCATATATAAGTAGTAATTGCTCTCTGCTTTAATATCTTTTTCAATTAATCAACCAATCATGTATATGCATCTTTACTCATTTAAAAAGTGTATCAAGTGCCCACTATAATGGTTTTCACTAATGGCTGTACATAGAAATCTCCTGTGGGGCCATTCAAAAAAATGCAAGTGCCTAGGACTCATCCCTAGAGATTTTGATTCTCTAAGAATGGGGAGGTGCTGGAAATCTCTATTTTAGACACCAGAGTTGAGAAATACTGGCCAGCTAGATAGTGTATACCCTAGCAATAAGAAGGAAACAAGAAAAAAAAACATTTATTTGCTTCTCAAAGAGTTCATAGTATAATGGCAGTGACAGATTTTTAGGAAACTTTTTTAATCACAAGAAGATGCTAAATTCACACTATAGGTATATGCCAGATGCTACAGAAAAACATAGAATAGGTTTTTAAAAAAGAAAAAAAAAGAACCCTGGTGGGTAGTTGAGGTGGCAGTGGTCAGAGCTAGTCTCATAGAGGTGATGTTTGAATTATGAGGTAAAAGATGGCTGGGAATTATCCAATCATACGAAAGTAGAAAAGGTATTCTAGTCAGAAATGAAGAATGAGAGAAGGCATTGAGATATGAGAAAATATGGTGTCTTTTAGGGAATGCAGTATACTTAGGGAATCAAGCAAATAAAAATGGAAAGGTAAACAGGAATCTCTTCTGAAGGAAACTCTATACCCATCAAGGTAAGCAATTTGAAATTTATTTTATAGAGCAATAGTTTCAAATTGTATTTCACAGAATTCAAGTTCAGGAAAGGCGGTTCATGTATTTCACAAATACCTGGACAATGCAGGCATTCAAATGTATACACATCCTGAACTTAGATTACAGTAACCCAATGCATTAACTTTTTTTTTTTTTTTTGGCTGACCTTGAACCAAAGTTTCTTCTGCCATTTCTATGGCTTTGAACGTCTTATAGATATTTTGTTTATTATGAAGGGTACAGCTTTATACTTTCACTTTTTTAAGGCTAGCAAACATCCTACTACCTTCCTATGGGTGATATTACACAATAAAAAACAAATATAAAAAGTTTTTTATCAATTGGCTGTATAATTTATTCTCATAATTTCTAAAACAAATGTGTGCCCATGAGGTGCCACATTTATTTGTTTGAATAGATGTTATTTACTGTGGTTTCAAATAAGACTTTCATTTTAAGAGCATCATTGCTGTAGGAAACCAATATAGAATTTTTAGCAACGAAATGACATAATTAACATTGTATTTCAGAAATAGCCATTATTGTAACAAAATGAAGTGTAATACAGTAAAACTAGAAGTAAAGAGATCAGTTAGAAAGTGATTTCAAAAGACCAAGCAAGAAAATATGATGGAATGAACAAGTACTGGGGGTGTAGAAAAGGTCATAAATTTCAGAAATACTAAGGAAATAGAATAGATGGGATGTGATGACTAATCAGATAGTAGAGAAGAGGCTTTCAAACAGCCAAGTCTAGATTTATACTTTAGTTTTGCCCATGTTGAAAAGGTAGAAGCACCCAGAATATGACAGGTCCTTAGAACTCAGAACAGAATGTTTTTTGCACATTTAATCAGTGAGTCTATGAATCTAAATAAAGTCCCCATTTCAGTAACTGTTCTAATTTTGGGATTTCCCTAGTCCATTTTTATATATTCTGTTATAGACCAGGTAACTATAATACATCCATATAACTACTTTTTAAAATTAACTATATTCCTATCCAAAGATGCTACAGTATTTTCCACATTTAGTAAGACTTCAGTACTGTTAGTGGATAACTTATATAGCTATCTATCTTATAATTTATTTGAAAATCATAAGCTAATATGATTATAACCCACTAGTTATTCTACTATGAACACGTGATTTTACAAACTTTAACAATAATATTCATATATATTTTATCATCCTTTCAATTTATGCATTACCTTCACCTTGTTCTGTCTGATCCTCCCAATAACCGTCTCTTAGTTAAGGAGAGCAGATACACTTATTCCTACACTGCAGATGCAGAAATCAAGGCTCAAGGGAGATAAGTGGCTTACCCAAGATTATATGGCTGTCAACTAGCAGAACTTTAAATAAAACACAAATTTTCTGATTCCTAAGCCAATGCTCTTCCTACCATGCCATATGTTTTTAAAGTAGTATGTATTTAACTTCTGCCACTTCCTATGACTATCTCTTGCCTGAATAAATGGGAAGATAACTATGTATTCCATTATCTCTTGCATTCACCCATTTCCCCGAAGTTTTTTATTTAAAACCTTCTCTACGAGCTTTATAACCTCAACAGCCCAATGCCATTCTGTTTCAGAAGTCTATCTTTCCTATACCAGTTTTACCTCTGGTAAAATTCTCCTGTATCACTGTCATATACATGAATTGAGACAATTTGGAAAAAAATTTCAGAATCTGATAGTGAAAATCACAAACACATCAAAGATTAGAGAATCGGGGCATAATTCCCCTGCCTAGCAATTCGAATTTGAACTCCAGGACTCTTTTACGTTTGTCTCGTAAACACTATTAAGACCCTCCCTCATCTAACAGAATATCTGTTATTTCCTATTGAGGAAAAAAATTATTACTGTACACAAATTTCACAAAGTAGCTTAGAATTAAATCTGTTTATCTAACTTAACTCTAAATAAACTTGCTTTTATGTAAACTAATAACTATAGATTTAATGTTTTTATAATGACCCTGCTAGGAATATAGGCTGAGACAGTGATTGAAATATATCTCATTATACATATGTCACTTGTTTACCACAAAAATAATTTTAATAATTTCAAAAAACTTTTGTGAAAGTATTTTTAAAAATTGTTAATTTCTGTAATTTTGCAATTTTTCTATTTCTTCTTATGCAGCCAAACACATTTACAAAACTATATTCATTTATATGACATAAATAACTTAGTAGCTTTTGTTGCATATAATAGGCACATTCCAAGACAACTCAAAAAAGGGGCAACAAAATTATAAATCACTTTATGTCATAAAATATAACAAATATAGCAATAACAATATCTCTATGCATTAACTTCATGCTTGTTTTATAAATTCTCATCTTCTCTACCTACCAGAAACTTTCTTTTGCATATTCATTAAAGTTCAATATCAAAGTATAATTACATAAAATGTTTTCTCACTAAACCAGAACACCTGCTATTTTTGAGTTCCTACAAGTTCTTATAAGCCTGTGCATTTGTCTGTGTATTTATGAAGAGTTTAAGAATGTGGAGGTGTTTTTATTCGGAATTTTAAAGCAACGTCATTGGCCCCCTTAAAATGGACATATTTTCCTATTATCTACTTAATCCTAGCAACATGCTAGTAGCTTTATTCATTTCATACTGAACAGTGAAATAACAGTATTTTCTCTGATAACACAAAAAACCAAACGACTATTTGCTTCTTCAGTTAATATAATACACAAATATTAAAAATTTTGTCCACTATTGGATCTTAACATTATCTTGCAAATTCTTGCAAATTCTACTTTTTGTAGAATTTTGTAGAATTTGTAGAAATACTTTTTGTGTGCTCATTTCTCCCTTAAACTACCATTGCTTTTTAAGTTGACGCCTAAAATATCTATTAAGCCAAACTGATCTACCCACAGAGCTTTCTGCAGCAGACTCTGATGCTGACATCTCAACAGTTTCCTGTTCCTGGTGTGTTTTTTCCCCCTTGTTTCCTTACAACAGTATAATAAAGAAATAATAGGCTTTAAGCCAATTCAAAACTTACCTTGCAAATCTGGAAATACTCCGAAGTCAAAGTTTCCTGAATTTCCTCTCTGAGAACCCCTGCAGTCCCCGCCGGATGTACAGAACCACTTCCAGCCCCACCACCACTGTTACTGCCACTGCTGCTACCACTGCCAGGGGAGGAGGCAGTTAAGCCATCCAAAACTTTTCGGAAATTAAACTTCTTCATTTTAAACACTGTTGAGAAATACAAAGGAAAAAAAGGGGAAGGGGTGACTTAACACACGCAATTATACCTTGGTAAAAGCCTTTCTCTTTTCATTAGTCAAGTCAGTCCCCATTTTATGAGCATTGGTTATAACCGACTGGAAAAAAAGAGTCAGGATTCGTTTTGCCAAATTTTAATTCTAAAAAGCATATCCTTTTAAAAAAAGATAAATATAACACAACTCCAAAAGCAACAGTATTCCCTCCTCACACATCAGATTTTCAAGGACTGTATTCCCAGCTGTAACTACGCTTTATCAGCACTGGGGTAAAAATAAAAGGCAGTGTCATCATCGTCATTAGCATTATATCATCATTATTATACAATCAAACCAGAGTTCAACAGACCAAGACTCTGTCTCTGTCTTAAGGGTGGACTTTCCTTCTTCGAAACGTTCGGCTCAGAATATTTTATTTTCCGAAAAACAATGTTGGGGGAGCCGGTATTTACTCTGCCACCACCTTCCGGGCTCTTCTCTCATCAGCTTCAACGCTTCCTTTTTTGTCACTATGAAAGGCGGGGGGGGGGGGGTACTTTTTCTAGTCCCCATCCCCCAGCAGCCCGGACCCGAAAACATCTGCGAGTGACCCACAGCAACAGCTGCCGGGGGTGGGGGGGAGGGGGAGAACGGCGACACCGTCTGCTTCCACTTGTCCCTCCGCCTCCCCCTCACCTCCCCCTCATCTCCCTCCCCGCGTCCTCTTTCCCCCCTCTCCCCATCTCCTGCCCCCATCCCTCCACCTCTGCCCGCAGCCGCAGCCGCCGCCGCGCTCTCCCGCCTGTTCGCCCGCCCGCCGTCCGCTCTCCCCGCTGCACGGCAGCCGCTCTCGGGGGACGTGAAGAGGTGGCGGCGACGGCTGCGGCCCGAGTCCCGCCTCAGCCTGCTGGGCGCGCAGAGCCGCGGCTCCCGCTGTCCCTCCCCCAGGCCGAGCGCTGAGGCGCGGGGCTCTCGCCCGCCCGCGGGCGCGCGAACACACAAACACCTCACACCGAGGCATTCGCGCGCCCAGCCAGAAGACACACAAACACCCTCACACGGGCATTCGCGCACTGGTGCGCTCGCTCTCTGTCTCTGTCTCTCTGTCTCTCTCTCTCAAACACGCACACACACTCACACAGACACACACAGGTGCGAGGGAGCCACAGCTGGACGGCGGCAGCGGCGGCGGCGTCCCAGAGGGATGACTATCTGACCCAGGACTTAGGCACCTTTCTCAGACGCCTCTCGCCGCCTGCCAGCCCGGGAAGCTGAGGGGGCCGAAGGAGCGGGTTCGCAGGCGTGGGTCCGGCCGGGCTCCGGCCGGGCTCCGGCCGCTTCTCTGGTCCCTCTGGTCGCGGCGCCTGGCGCTCTCCGAGGTCCTAACGGAGCAGTCAGGCTCCAGAGCAGGCTCCGCCCTCCCGCCGTGGGAGGCAGGCCCCGCCCCCGGGCCGGCCCCTAGCTTGCCCCGCCCTGCTTCTTCCCCGGCAAAGCTGGGAGGTGAAGAGGGCGGAGTGCCTGGGGAAGTCAAAGGGCGGGAGTAGCTTTGGCGCCAATCCTAGATTCGATAGGGTAAGTTCCGTGGTCTCCAGGGCGGAAGAAATCTGTGGATAGGCCGAAGGTAAAGCCAATGACAGTGGGAGGGGAGAATTTAGAGAAGTAGGTGAGGTATTTGATTGACAGCGGTATTGGCCAGTATGCTGGGGGTCGTGCTCTGGGGGATGTAATTGGCGCTACCTGTTGAAGGACTCAAGTGTGAATCAATAGAATGCCTGCAAGCGTGCGATTCTGGACGCCTGGAGTCTGAGGATGCGGGGAGCGTTGCTTACCTTAGGTATGGCTCTGTACAGTATGGTGAACTGAGCAAGTGTTTTGCACCTTTTCACTTCTGCGAGCCTCTTCCCGGTCTTCAGGAGCATCTATCTAGCTCCCATCACTCTCCTGCTACCTGCACTCAACTTCTATCTGTGATTAACCCCTGCTGTTACCAATAATGGCTTAATGGTTCGTATCTGCCAGAGAGAATTGTATTTCACTAGTTTCAGAATATATAGCCTTCTAGAGCCTAAGGAATTGATTGCTCACCTTGCTCTCTAGTGAGTAGAATTACTCCTTCCCCATCATCCTCACGTATACAAAGTTATTTATTTAATTTCTTTAAAGAAATATTTCTCACTCTGTAAACCGTATCAAGAATATATTTTAAGCTATTTCTGTGAGTCACAATAATCATTTTGAAAGATGCGTTATTCAGTGCAGAAAAAAAAAACTGTATCAGGATAGATTTGGTTCTGAGCCCTCACCTGCTATTGACTTGGGGAAAATTTGGACCCCGATGTCTTTGCAAAATGAATGGCAGTTCAGCGGGTCACAGCTAACTGAGACTTCAATTTGGGCATCACAACAGAACTCATTAGTGATCATTTCAAATATTGTCTTACATCTTACAATCTTTGACCTCTTTTTTTCTTTTCTTCTTTTTCTTCTTTTTCACCTCTCCTCTCTCTCTCTTTTCTCTCAATCAAGGGAGAGAGTGGGAAGGAGGGAGCAGGAGACTTGAAGGATAATGAGTTGTCCAAGGACATAGCAAGGAAACGGTAAAGATGAAATAGAGCTCAGTTTTTCAGATCCTCACCTCAACGTTGAATCTTTCTGTCCTGAATGACTATTTCACTCCTTTTGGGACTCCCTACACTGCTGGTAGTCTCTCATTGCATGAGAGATTCCATGAAGTCAAGCATGGAATTGTATATTTCTCCTAGATTATTTAGCACCAGGCACAATATTTCACTTTAAAATAGTCACTTAAAGCGTTTTGAAGAGTTGTTTTATTAATATTTTTTATTAAAGATATATGAGTTGGTACCCAATTACATAATGTTTGAAAGGGGTAAAAATAATGGTGGAAACAAGTGATATGTCTGACACAAACTAGATCTTGGTAGGGTTCCAAGTTCTATATTGGGTCCCTAACAACAGGTATCTTTTTACTCTTTTCCACTTTTTTCTTTTCTTCTTCCTGGCCCATTGCTCACCTCAAAGTATGGATGCTGGTTAAGGCTAAAGAGTTTGCTTTCCTTGTTTTATGTCTGGCTTTTCTTTTTAAAAACAGAGGCAAGGAGGGTTATAATAAAGTGGCTGAGTTTTCATTTTTCTAATAAATGAAAGCAAGCCTATAGCAAGTAGTGGTTTGACATTTTGATGGGAGTGAAGAAGGAGAATAGCCCCAATTCAGCAAAGTGAGATGTAATGTTTGCAAACAAAACCTCTTAAACTGATCATCACTAGCACCATATTATCACAAACTAAATGATGGTCTTTATTCTAAAAATTGGGGGAGAGCTGAGGAAAAAAGTACACAAAAGATTGACAGAGATCCTTCTTGAGGACCCTGGAGAGAATTCAATGGACTGCCTGAGTTAGATGGGACAACAAATAGGTATAGGAAGTGGGAGAAAAGCCAAGTCAAAATGTATTCATGTTTCCAAATAAATATTGGAAGCCTAAAAAAATATGATCATTACGATGCTTAGATTGTGGACTATTTGGGACTATTTCAAATATCTGTGTTCCTCCACAGTGAATAGCATAATGCCTTCTACATAGTAAGTGCCCAGTGAATATTAACTTGAATGAATGGCAGCAAGTAAAAATCATAACATAATTGCCGTCTCAGAGAGCCTGTGGACACAGGATATTGTGATGCCAATTCACAAACTGTGAGCAAAGGATAGAGTTAAGCAAGAGGCAGAGTACATTGTGTGTATGAGGAGACAGCAGAAACAATAGCCTAAAAATCTTACTAGGTGACAGAAGCATAATGAAATATCTATGGAAGTAAATTTCATCCTGGATTAATTAAAAAGCAATAAGATGTTATTTTATAAACCATCTGTTAACAGCAATGAGACCAGACCACAGCATATATTTTATAAATAATGTGAGAAACTTCAGAGTTGGATCGGGTAATAATAATTATGACCCCTTATCATTCACTGCAAACTAGAAGAATACTTTGTGGAGAGGAATGGCTGAGGTACAGCTTCTGAATAAGGCTTGATTTCTTCCTAAAATGACAAGTATGAAGAACTGCAAAAAGAAAAATACTTTCAGCTTGATCCATGGAGCAAAATCATCAAAGCATTTAAATAAATCTAGTACATCGGAAGGATTTTTAGGATGTGTGTTGAAAATATGTTGCAACTCACTTTAAGTGTTTGTGATTTTGGACTCAAGCCAACAATGAAGCTAAGAGAGGCTGCCTTTCCACACCCGCATAATAATTAAATAATTGTAGAAAGTATGTACATGTGTGGCACTTCACACAGAGAAGAAAATTTAACTGGCTAGGGTTAGAGAAAACTAAGCAAAATCTACAAAACCATATGTGAATAATCCATTGTATATAGAGATAATAATAATTCTACCAGTTATTTAGCACTACGTCAAACATTGTACTATGAACTTTACATACAACTCTTTTAACTTGATCCTTATTATAACCCTATAAGATAGGTATTGTCCCCATTTTATGAATGAGGAAATTTGGGGCTCAGAAATATTTAAGAAATTCACCCAAGGTCACTTAGGTGGATAATCCAGTCTTCAAATTCAAAGCTGTCTAACTTCTAAGATCATGCTCTTAATCGGTGCCTTATTATTTAATACTGTTTAGAAGATTAAATAGAAACTAGAATAGAAAAAAGGTGGTGGGTCAATTCTCCACCTAAAATAGTGAATATATGTATATTAGTCTTCTGGGACTGCCATAACAAAATACCATATACTGGGTAGCTTAAAAAACAGGAACTTAGCACAGTTTAGGAGGCTAGAAATCCAAGATCAAGGCATCGGCAGATTTAGTTTCTTCTGAGGCTTCTCTCAATGGCTTGCAGATAGTCACCTTCTCTCTGTGGCCTTACATGGTCTTTTCTCTGTGGGCTCACATCCCTCGTGTGATTTCTCCATATGCATAAATTTCCTCTTCTTATAAGGCTACCAGTCAGATTGTGTTAGAGTCCACCTTCATGGCCTCATTGTAGCTTAATCACCTCTTAAATATCCTATCTCCAAATATGCTTCCATTCTGAGATACTGAAGGTTAGGGCTTTGACATATGAATTTTGGGAGGACACAATTTATCCCATGACAATATGATCATCAAATTCAACATTCTTTGAGGAGAGCATCTACTATGTGCTGGAATTGTATTTAAACATTTACATTTATTGGCCGGGCGCGGTGGCTCACGCCTATGATCCCAGCACTTTGGGAGGCCAGGGTGGGTGGATCACGAGGTCAGGAATTCAAGACCAGCCTGGCCAACATGGTGGCCTGTCTCTGCTAAAATACAAAATTTAGCTGGGCACGGTGGCGGGCGCCTGTAATCCCAGCTATTCGGGAGGCTGAGACAGGTGAATTGCTTGAACCCAGGAGGCAGAGTTTGCAGTGAGCCGAGATAGCGCCACTGCACTCTACCCTGGGCGACAGAGTGAAACTCCATCTCAAAAAAAAAAAAAAATTGCATTTATTTTCTCATGTAATCCTCACAACAATAATGTATGGTAGCTATAGATAACTCCATTTTACAGGTAAAAAACTGAAGCAAAGCAAGGTTAAGTAATAAGCCCAATATCATACATCTGGTAGGTTTCGAAACAAGAATTTGGACTAATATCAATCTTACTCCAAAGTTCTTTCCTCACGCTAGTAGTTTTCTGTTGAGGACCCAGAGAAATCCCTTTATAAAGGTGTTTTATATTAGAAAAGTTAATTATGACAAATTCAAGTATTAGGTTAAAACAAAACAGAAAAAAATGGAAAATATCTGGTCAGGAATTTGGATACTAGAACTAAAAAGATATTTGAGAGTTCCTGGGCACTGAGTACTAGAAACGGAAGACTTTGGGAACGGCAAGCTAATGGGAGGTTCTTATCTCACAAGAAATCTCAGTATAATTTGAAATACATTAACAGAATCGCAGGTGAGTACCCCATCAAAATTGAAGAAAATCAGTTATCAATAACTAATTAGATGTAGTAAGGCAGTATTAATTTGCTGAGAAAGGCTGTAGTCTAAGTGAATATCAGAACAGCTGGAAGGAGAATTTGGGTGGAGGGAGAATGATGACATAATACTTACCATAAGGTGGGGCTGGCAATTGTTTACATTAGCAAGTGCGAACATTTCCATTGTGCGTGCTGTGAGCTTCTAGGTCCTGGCATGAGCAACCTAATTCGTCACCCACTTCTGACTCTTCAATCAAGTTATAGCAGTGTCCTTACTATTTGCCAGTTTAAAAGTTAGAATTTCAGTAAGAGAACATAGCTAAGTAAACAGATTCCACCTATATCCTTTCTGGCAAATTTTTCCAGAGCATTAGGAATTACCTTTCCTTCCTAAGTTTTCATCTAACTCTTTTTTGACCCTATTATACATCCTTCAAGAGGAGTACTGGTTAATAATTGTCAGCTTTCTATTATATGGCAATAAATAACAATCAGCATTAAAACTCTTATTCCTAGTCCAAATCCACAAAGGAAAAACCACAGGGTTAATTAGATAATGTCATAGCTGTCATGGGTTTCAGATAAACAGGCAGGGGTCATTAGGATAGAACCAAGACAGAAAATATGGCTCAGCACACAATCAATAACAGAATAGCAAATAGTTTTGCCCTGCTAGGGGCAAAACTCAAATATTTGCTATTAAACATGTACTTAAAATCAGCTCTTCGTGCATATTCTAAAATAATTTTCACATATTCATCCATCACATTGTGATGTGGTAAGAAAAAAGATTTAGTGTTGGGACAGGCCTAAGTTTACTAACTGTGGCACTAACACGCACTTTTAGCCTCTAAGCCTCAATTTACCCTTTTATATGGCAATAAATATAGGGTAGTATAAGAAACAAGTGAAATTATGTATATAAAAGTGACTTTTAGGATGCAAACCACTAATAAATAATATTGTCATCATTTTCATTATTTGGTACTTTAGTAAAATAGTTTATAGGAATTGGCTTTAGATTTGAATTTATGTTCCCATTACTATTAATATGAAATTCCTTTGCATCTGTGGATTGACTATAGCTGAAATTGAGAAGGAGAAAGAGGATTTGGTGACTTTTCAGGTTCTTTCCAATCAAAAATTCTGTCTTCATATGATTTGTTTGGTCAAGATTCACGACAATCTCTTCCTAAACACTACACAGACTTATTGAAAAGGTAATTAAGAGGGGTGTGGAGCCAACATGGCCAAACAGGAACAGCTCCAGTCTACAGCTCCCAGCATGAGCGACGCAGAAGATGGGTGATTTCTGCATTTCCAACTGAAGTACCGGGTTCATCTCTCTGGGGAGTGCCAGACAGTGGGTGCAGGACAGTGGGTGCAGCGCACTGTGTGTGAGCCAAAGCAGGGCAAGGCATCGCCTCACCCGGGAAGCGCAAGGGGACAGGTAATTCTCTTTCCTAGTCAAAGAAAGGGGTGACACACAGCACCTGGAAAATCAGGTCACTCCCACCCTAATACTGTGCTTTTCCAATGGGCTTATCAAACGGCACACCAGGAGATTATATCCTGCACCTGGCTCAGAGGGTCCTACGCACAGAGCCTGGCTCATTGCTAGCACAGCAGTCTGAGATCAAACTGCAAGGCGGCAGCGAGGCTGGGGGAGGGGCACTCACCATTGCTCAGGCTTGAGTAGATAAACAAAGCGGCAGGGAAGCTTGAACTGGGTGGAGCCCACCACAGCTCAAGGAGGCCTGCCTGCCTCTGTAGGCTCCACCTCTGGGGGCAGGGCACGGACAAACACAAGACAGCAATAACCCCCGCAGACTTAAATGTCCCTGTCTGACAGCTTTGAAGAGAGTAGTGATTCTCTCAGCACACAGCTTGAGATCTGAGAACAGGCAGACTGCCTCCTCAAGTGGGTCCCTGACCCCCGAGTAGCCTAACTGGGAGGCACCCCTCAGTAGGGATGCAGTGACACCTCACACGGCCGGGTGCTCCTCTGAGACAAAACTTCCAGAGGAACTATCAGGCAGCAGCATTTGCGGTTCACCAATATCCACTGTTCTGCAGCCACGAATGCTGATACCCAGGCAAACAGGGTCTGGAGTGGACCTCCAGTAAACTCCAACAGACCTACAGCTGAGGGTCCTGACTGTTAGAAGGAAAACTAACAAACAGAAAGGACACCTACCCCAAAAACCCATCTGTATGTCACCATCATCAAAGACCAAAGGTAGATAAAACCACAAAGATGGGGAAAAAACAGAGTAGAAAAACCAGAAACTCTGAAAATCAGAGCACCTCTCCTCCTCCAAAGGAACGCAGCTCCTCACCAGCAGCGGAACAAAGCTGGACGGAGAATGACTTTGACAAGTTGAGAGAGGGAGGCTTCAGAAGATCAAACTACTCCAAGCTAAAGGAGGAAGTTCGAATCAATGGCAAAGAAGTTAAAAACTTTGAAAAAAAATTAGGCGAATGGATAACTAGAATAACCAATGCAGAGAAGTTCTTAAACGACCTGATGGAGCTGAAAACCATGGCATGAGAACTACGTGACGAATGCACAAGCCTCAGTAACCAATGCGATCAACTGTAAGAATGGGTATCAGCGATGGAAGACGAAATGAATGAAATGAAGCGTGAAGAGAAGTTTAAAGAAAAAAGAATAAAAAGAAACAAACAAAGCCTCCAAGTGATATGGGACTATGTGAATAGACCAAATCTATGTCTAATTGGTGTACCTGAAAGTGATGAGGAGAATGGAAACAAGTTGGAAAACACTCTGCAGGATATGATCCAGGAGAACTTCCCAAATCTAGCAAGGCAGGCCAACATTCAAATTCAGGAAATACAGAGAACGCCACAGAGATACTCCTCGAGAAGAGCAACTCCAAGACACATAATTGTCAGATTCACCAAAGTTGAAATTAAGGAAAAAATGTTAAGGGCAGCCAGAGAGAAAGGTCAGGTTACCCACAAAGGGAAGCCCATCAGACTAACAGCGGATCTCTCGGCAGAAACTCTACAAGCCAGAACAGAGTGGGGGCCAATATTCAACATTCTTAAAGAAAAGAATTTTCAACCCAGAATTTCATGTCTAGCCAAACTAAGCTTCATAAGTGAAGGAGAAATAAAATACTTTACAGACAAGCAAATGCGGGGAGATTTTGTCACCACCAGGCCTGCCCTAAAAGAGCTCCTGAAGGAAGCACTAAATATGGAAAGGAACAATCGGTACCAGCCACTGCAAAAACATGCCAAATTGTAAAGACCATCAAGGCTAGGAAGAAACTGCATCAACTAATGAGCAAAATAACCAGCTAATATCATAATGACAGGATCAAATTCACACATAACAATACTAACCTTAAATATAAATGGGATAAATGCTCCAATTAAAAGGCACAGACTGGCAAATTGGATAAAGAGTCAAGACCCATCAGTGTGCCGTATTCAGGAAACCCATCTCATGTGCAGAGACACACATAGGCTCAAAATAAAGGGATGGAGGAAGATCTACCAAGCAAATGGAAAACAAAAAAAGGCAGGGGTTGCAATCCTAGTCTCTGATAAAACAGACTTTAAACCAACAAAGATCAAAAGAGACAAAGAAGGCCATTACATAATGGTAAAGGGATCAATTCAACAAGAAGAACTAACTATCCTAAATATATATGCACCCAATACAGGAGCACCCAGATTCATAAAGCAAGTCCTTAGTGACCTACAAAGAGACTTAGACTCCCACACAATAATAATGGGAGACTTTAACACCCCACTGTCAACATTAGACAGATCAACGAGACAGAAAGTTAACAAGGATATCCAGGAATTTAACTCAGCTCTGCACCAAGTGGACCTAATAGACATCTACAGAACTCTCCACCCCAAATCAACAGAATATACATTCTTTTCAGCACCACACCACACTTATTCCAAAGTGGACCACATAGTTGGAAGTAAAGCACTCCTCAGCAAATGTAAAAGAACAGAAATAATAACAAACTGTCTCTCAGACCACAGTGCAATCAAGCTAGAACTCAGGATTAAGAAACTCACTCAAAACGGCTCAACTACATGGAAACTGAACAACCTGCTCCTGAATGACTACTGGGTGCATAACGAAATGAAGGCAGAAATAAAGATGTTCTTTGAAACCAATGAGAACAAAGACACAACACACCAGAATCTCTGGGACGCATTCAAACCAGTGGGTAGAGGGAAATTTACAGCACTAAATGCCCACAAGAGAAAGCAGGAAAGATCTAAAATTGACACCCTAACATCACAATTAAAAGAACTAGCAAAGCAAGAGCAAAAACATTCAAAAGCTAGCAGAAGGCAAGAAATAACTAAAATCAGAGCAGAACTGAAGGAAATAGAGACACAAAAAACCCTTCAAAAAATCAATGAATCCAGGAGCTGGTTTTTGGAAAAGATCAACAAAATTGATAGACTGCTAGCAACACTAATAAAGAAGAAAAGAGAGAAGAATCAAATAGACGCAATAAAAAATGACAAAGGGGATATCCCACCGATCCCACAGAAATACAAACCACCATCAGAGAATACTATAAACACCTCTATGCAAATAAACTAGAAAATCTAGAAGAAATGGATAAATTCCTGGACACATACACCCTTCCAAGACTAAACCAGGAAGAAGTTGAATCTCTGAATAGACCAATAACAGGATCTGAAATTGAGGCAGTAATTAATAGCTTACCAACCAAAAAACGTCCAGGACCAGATGGATTCACAGCCGAATTCTACCAGAGGTACAAGGAGGAGCTGGTACCATTCCTTCTGAAACTATTCCAATCAAAAGAAAAAGAGGGAATCCTCCCTAACTCATTTTATGAGGCCAGCATCATCCTGATACCAAAGCCTGGCAGAGACACAACAAAAAAAGAGAATTTTAGATCAATATCCTTGATGAACATTGATGCAAAAATCCTCAATAAAATACTGGCAAAACGAATCCAGCAGCACATCAAAAAGCTTATCCACCATGATCAAGTGGGCTTCATCCTTGGGATGCAAAGCTGGTTCAACAGACGAAAATCAATAAACGTAATCCAGCATATAAACAGAACCAAAGACAAAAACCACATGATTATCTCAATAGATTCAGAAAAGGCCTTTGACAAAATTCAACAACCCTTCATGCTAAAAACTCTCAATAAATTAGGTATTGATGGGACGTATCTCAAAATGATAAGAGCTATCTATGACAAACCCACAGCCAATATCATACTGAATGGACAAAAACGGAAAGCATTCCCTTTGAAAACTGGCACAAGACAGGGATGCCCTGTTCACCACTCCTATTCAACATAGTGTTGGAAGTTCTGGCCAGGGAAATCAGCCAGGAGAAGGAAATAAAGGGCATTCAATAAGGAAAAGCGGAAGTCAAATTGTCCCTGTTTGCAGGTGACATGATTGTATATCTAGAAAATCCCATTGTCTCAGCCCCAAATCTCCTTAAGCTGATAAGCAACTTCAGCAAAGTCTCAGGATACAAAATCCATGTGCAAAAATCACAAGCATTCTTATACACCAATAACAGACAAACAGCCAAACCATGAGTGAACTCCCATTCACAATTGCTTCAAAGAGAATAAAATGCCTAGGAATCCAACTTACAACGGATGTGAAGGACCTCTTCAAGGACAACTACAAACCACTGCTTAATGAAATAAAAGAGGATACAAACAAATGGAAGAACATTCCATGCTCATGGGTAGGAAGAATCAGTATCGTGAACAGGGCCGTACTGCCCAAGGTAATTTATAGATTCAATGCCATCCCCATCAAGCTACACAATGACTTTCTTCACAGAATTGGAAAAAACTACTTTAAAGTTCATATGGAATCAAAAAAGAGCCCGCATTGCCAAGCCAATCCCAAGCCAAGAGAACAAAGCTGGAGGCATCACACTACCTGACTTCAAACTGTACTACAATGCTACAGTAACCAAAACAGCATGGTACTGGTACCAAAACAGAGATCTAGACCAATGGAACAGAACAGAGCCCTCAGAAATAATGCCGCATATCTACAACTATCTGATCTTTGACAAACCTGAGAAAAACAAGCAATGGGGAAAGGATTCCCTATTTAATAAATGGTACTGGCAAAACTGGCTAGCCATATGGAGACAGCTGAAACTGGATCCCTTACTTATACCTTACACAAAAAATAATTCAAGATGGATTAAAGACTTAAATGTTAGACCTAAAACCATAAAAACCCTAGAAGAAAACCTAGGCAATACCATTCAGGACATAGGCATGGGCAAGGACTTCATGTCTAAAATACCAAAAGCAATGGCAACAAAAGCCAAAATTGACAAATGGGATCTAATTAAACTAAAGAGCTTCTGCACAGCAAAAGAAACCACCATCAGAGTGAACAGGCAACCTACAGAATGGGAGAAAATTTTTGCAACCTACTCATCTGACAAAGGGCTAATATCCAGAATCTACAATGAACTCAAACAAATTTACGAGAAAAAAACAAACAACCCCATCAAAAAGTGGGCGAAGGACATGAACAGACACTTCTCAAAAGAAGACATTTATGCAGCTAAAAAACACATGAAAAAATGCTCATCATCACTGGCCATCAGAGAAATGCAAATCAAAACCACAATGAGATATCATCTCACACCAGTTGGAATGGCGATCATTAAAAAGTCAGGAAACAACAGGTGCTGGAGAGGATGTGGAGAAATAGGAACACTTTTACACTGTTGGTGGGACTGTAAACTAGTTCAACCATTGTGGAAGTCAGTGTGGTGATTCCTCAGTGATCTAGAACTAGAAATACCATTTGACCCAGCAATCCCATTACTGGGTATATACCCAAAGGATTATAAATCATACTGCTATAAAGACACATGCACACGTATGTTTATTGTGGCACTATTCACAATAGCAAAGACTTGGAACCAACCCAAATGTCCAACAATGATGGACTGGATTAAGAAAATGTGGCACATATACACCATGGATTACTATGCAGCCATAAAAAATGATGAGTTCATGTCCTTTGTAGGGACATGGATGAAGCTGGAAGCCATCATTCTCAGCAAACTGTCACAAGGACAAAAAAACAAACACCGCATGTTCTCACTCATAGGTGGGAATTGAACAATGAGAGCAAATGGACACAGGAAGGGGAACATCACACACCGGGAACTGTTGTGGCGTGGGGGAAGGGGGAAGGGATAGAATTAGGTGATATACCTAATGCTAAATGACGAGTTAATGGGTGCAGCACACCAACATGGCACATGTATACATATGTAACAAACCTGCACGTTGAGCACATGTACCCTAAAACTTAAAGTATAATAATAATTTAAAAAAAAAAGAATAAAATGCCAACTTGGAAAAAAAAAAATAAAGGAAAAGGTAATTAAAATGGTATCCATGTAGGTACTGGCCAACAGAGATGAACTGTAGGCCACAGTAGACAAAAAACACACGAATTCTCAAAAGTGTCCTTCTACCAATTAGAGATTCCTGTAGATCACATTTTTATTAATATAATTCTATTTACATCTGTGTACATTTATATCTGATTATAAAAGTAAGTTGCATGTATTAGAGAAACTTTAGAAAACCTAGACATCTATTTCTAGTCCTTTTTAGGACATTTTTAAATAAATTGGAAGTGTCTAGTATATACTATTTTGATTTCTGTTTTTTTAACTAAACATTTTGTTGTAAGCATTCCCCATTTCATTAAATATTCTTCTTCAGACACATCATTTTTGAATGCCAATATTATATTTAATCATGTAAATATTCCACAATTTATTTAATGATTTCCATATTCTTGAATCTTTTATTTATTTCTAACTTTATACTATTATAAATAATAATGAGGAGAATACCTTCATACTGAATCTTTGGTAAAGTTTCAGTATTTTAGGGGATATTACTCTGTCAAAATAATATGTCTTCATATATAATTCTAAATTTTATTATTAAGAGGTTGCGCAAATTTATACCCTCATTAAGAGGTTGGGTCTCTGTGCAGAGCTCGTGTTACAAGGGACTTTTGTAAAGTGAAATCCCATACCACCTACATTGATGTTTTCATTTAGATGTTGACAAAATTCAGAGAGATTTTAAAATGGTAAGAATTGCTAAGCATAATCAACTAAACAGAACAGAAAAACATGACAATGTAAAACATGTGACTGCATGTGATTTCAGTTTGGAGGGAGGAACTGTAAAAGTTTTCACAGAACTTTAAGGCTAGAGAGAAGCTTAGTAATCTCTAAGTTTTACTTCTAAATTTTAAAAGTGATGACACAAACTTTCATCCAATTTTATCAAATAAGAATTATAGTTTTGTGTGTTATTGTTATTTGAGGGGAAAATGAGAAAATAAGAACAAGGAGAGCTGAAAGGGTAGAGAAAGAAATATAGATATACCTACAGAAGGAGAATTTCATCTTAAAATAATACTAGAGACCTTTAAAAACCAGTTTTGGTTTTTGCAATGATAGACAAAATAAACAGAAATATGAACCCTTGAAATTTTTATTCACACTGAAGTTGTGAGCAAGATTCAGGCCATAGACCATAGATTCTTTGATCCTGATCTAGATGAAAAAAACTGCAAAGGGATGTAAGCTTTTCTTGGGTTTGGAAGACGGAGACAAGAGGAAACAATTCTTTTTAGACCCAGCCTCTCTTGTTTCCTGAAACTTTAATTCATCATGACTCATGAAGATTGCACCAGTTTAAGTAGAGATATATATTCATTTTCATGATGGCAATAACAAATTTAATAATGCCATTACTGAATTAATTTTTCTTAATGGCTAACAAAGGGTTATAATGTTATAATTTTGTAAATGGCCATATAAATTATTAGCTCTGCTAAAATTGGCACACTGGAGTTTCAGACAATAAGCCAGGATACCAGCATGACTTTGCTTTACCATAAGCAGAAGTTCAAAAACACAGTCATGAGGGTAAGAAAAAGGATGAGTGACTTCGTGCCTGTCTGATTGCAGACTCTAAAACAAGAAAACCCTTTAAATGGGTCCTCTCTGGCTATGAAGGATAAGCTTTCTGTTCTAATCAGCTCCTTGGCTAGCTCAGGCTGACAAAACATTATTGTTCTCTTAACCTTTGCCAAGCTGAGGAACTTTACAAGCATTTTTTTCAGTAACAGCCAGAGTGATTTATGGGTTTTTCTCCCTCTAGCTCTCCGCAGTTAGAAAAACAAATTTTATTTCTCAGTCTCATTCCTTCCTCCCCATTATTCCCAGTTCTCTGCTGTCTTTAGCCATAATCCTTCTTTATTTAATGCAAATATTACTTTATTTTGCATAGTTTTTAAGTATATCTGTGTCTAATGTTCTTTAATTATGGAGACCAAATATCTTGAATTTTCTGGAACAGTTCCTATTTAAATATTGTGTACCTCTAAATGTACTAAGACTTTAAATTAAAAAAAAAAATCTGTATTATTGTTTTCCTAAACTGTCAAAAAGCATCCAGTTTCTCAACAAATACCACTGTTTTCCATAAGGCTTTTTTTAAGTTTGAACTGCAAAACCTAGAGGGGAGATGGATACACGATAGTTTGTTTTTAAGAGCAAAATCTGTGGTTTCAGACAGACTTGAGGCTGCCACATTTTTGGTGTGTGATGTTGGGCAAGTTACTTAACTTCTTTGTGCTTCAATTTTCTTATCTACCAAAGGAATATAAAATTACCAACCTCATGAGATTGTTGTAAAGATTAAGTGAGAGAATTCATGCTAGCACTCAACACTGCCTGGCACATAGGATGACTTCCATAAATGTTTGCTACTATTATTTTTCAGCACCAAAAGTCTCATATGAATATTAGTGGTTATGAAAGAATTGAAAGAAAAAAATGTTAATTTTACTATGCAAAGTAAAAGAACTTAACATGAACATTATAAAATACTGTTTGTTATGATTTGGACCTTGGGTAGTATGTGCCTGGATATTTGTAGGTTGATAATTACCTAGTCATCTAGAAAGGAAATCTAAGAAACTATAAGCTGGCTAGATTCAGTTGGGGAGACACAGAGTGATAAATCTTGGAAAAGTAGGTAATTAACTCAGTCATATTATCTGTTAAAGGAACACTGTGGCCTTAAGTTGTATCTTTACAAGAACTTGCTAGCAAAATGAGACAAATGTATCTATAGATCAATGATTGTTGAATATATTTAAAGATTTTCAACATGGAAACATTATTCTTCCACAAATGGAAGGAAAATGTATAAGCTTAGTCTCTGTCTATTTAAACTCCAGAACTGAGGAAGGCTGTTGTTTGCTTGTTTGTTCTTTATTGTTTGTTTCTTCATTAACAATTTTTGGAGATTTAAATAACCATTGGCATTATAAAATCTTTCTTAGTAATCCGCATGGAGTACTCAGAGACTTGCCAAGAAATTCAGGGGGAAAAAATGGAAAGAATAAACAATTATTAAGCAAGCTGAGTTCTTCAAACAAGTATGAGAATAATAATGTGCCATCATTTCAACAGCAGATGATGAAAGTGACAATGCAAATATTGTATTAACTAACATTTGTCTTGGCTGAATTTTTAATTTCTCTTTGTGTAATTGTATACTTTTTAAAAAGTATTTATTATATATATAATTAAATGTGATTTAAATTTTATACCACAGTAAGATGTTATGTAAATTAGTTTACAAATAAGAAAAACTAATTGTAAGAACATGTGCCCTAATTTATAAACATAAAAATACAGTTACCATATTTATAATTCATCAACTCAGAGAGATTTCCACAGTCTAAGAAAGGAAGAAAGTTGAAAGAATTAAGATTAGTAGCTACCAAAACATGTGTTTCATGGAGTGTGGGAAGCAAACAAGATGATGAGGAAGGAACCTTATTCCCTTTATGCATATCAGGCTTCCTGAAGTCCTTAGCCTTTGATAGGACAGGAATAGAAAAGAGGAAAAATACCAGGGAATAGAGAGAAGGGTCAGTTTTATGGTTTGTAAAAGGGCTTACAAAAATAGATTTTTGTCTCTTTTGTCTATGGTTATATCCCCAGCACATTACATTAACAATAGTGACTGACACGTGGTAGATATTTTGTAAATATTTGCTGAATGAATGAACACTAGTATATAATATTCATGCTTCATGCTAGGATTTCAGGCCTGAGTTTGAAGATAATTAAGCCACAAGTTAGATAAAATACTTCACCTATTCAACAAATATGTATTGTGTGCCTATTTTGCACTAGGTACAATGCTAGATGTTATAGGAGACAAAAATCATAAAGAAAAAAGGATGAAAAAGAGAGTAATACTAACTTGAAGAACTAATAACAATTGAGTATAGGGGAATAACAGACATATAAACAACTAATAATAAACCACTGTAATAAGATTATTGATGTGAATTGTAAAAACAGAGTGTTGTGATTGTGTTCAAGGAATAACCAATTATTCCTCAGTAAAGAAGAGGTGAATGAATTGAGATGGATTTTTAGCTCTTTTGGAATCTTATTCTATACTTAGCTTTGTTAACATGACTCTATGCTGACTTCCTTGAGGTCCCTTTCATCT
This sequence comes from Pongo pygmaeus, assembly GCF_028885625.2. Lineage (NCBI taxonomy): Eukaryota > Metazoa > Chordata > Mammalia > Primates > Hominidae > Pongo > Pongo pygmaeus. The sequence continues at coordinate 53,671,557 of NC_085930.1, read as the reverse complement.
TCTTCACTGGGTCATCTTCCTTTTCCCAACCCCTCAGGATCCTTAAATCCTAAGGATTTAGGAGCAAATGAAATATGAGCAAGAATTGGTAATTAACTCAAATTACTATTTCAAGAAGTTTGTTAGTAAAGAAAAAAGGGAGACAATAAAGAGGCAAAAAGAGAGGGACTGGAGGAGATATGAGTGAATTGGAGAGATGTTATATTTTCAAGCAGAGTGGTAGAACTGGAAAACAAACTACTAAAGATCCAAATGTAAACTAAGATAACCAGTGAAACAAGGTCATTACCTGCTACAACTATTTAATAATCTTTCTACTTTTCTCAATCCTCCAATTTCTCCTTTCCCACTGCAACTCCAGCTGATGACTTTGCCATGAATAGAGAAAATGAAAGCCACTCAATGTGAATGTCCTCATCATCCTATCATCAAATCTTCTAGACAACACTAACATCAGCACACATCCTTGCCTTCTCTAATTACCCATCCCCACCCCACCCCTTTGACAACTGACAGATTTCTCCTTCTGTCCCAAACCATAAGCTCTGGATCTACCCCTCCAGGTTTCTCAGGAACCTCACCCCATTTAGTAGTTCCTTCTCTCTCCCACATCTTTGGCCATTTCCTTTTTGATCCTTCCCTCAGCATTTAAACATGATATAAAATCATCTATCTTAAAACAAAACAAACAAATTATCTTGACTCCCATATTTCCTTTCAGGTACCTGTATCTCTCTACTCCCCCTTTATAGACAAATAAATATCTTAAAGTTGTTTAAACTTCCTCATTTTCCCTATATAACCCATACTAATCTGGTCCATTCTCAAGACTACAATGCAAGTGCATTTGCTAAGGTTACCAATGTTCAACAGGTTTAAATTCAATGTACACTTCAACTTCCTATTTGATTTATCAAAGGCACTCAACACAGTTGACTCTCTCTCCTTTTCAAATACTCACTTCTCTTGGCTTCTATGGCTCACTCTCCTAGTTGTCCTAATTTTCTGGCCACTGCTTTCTGGACCCTCCCCCTCTCCACAGAAGGAATTGGACTGCCTCAAGTCTTTCTTCTAGATTTTCTTTCTTCACACTCTACATTCTAATTTCTATAACCTATGATCTGTCTAGTCCCATGGCTTTAAATACTATCTATATGCTAATTACCTACAAATTGATAACTGGATCCCAGATCTTTTTTCTGAGCTCCAGAACCACAGTCACCTTTCTACTTGATAGCTCCATTGGAATGTCTTCTAGAAATCTCAAAAAAACATGTCCAAACTAAACTACTCCTGTTCCCCATTTCAGTGAGTGGTACTTCAATCAACTAGATTTCTCATACCAGAAACCCAGAAATTACTCTTGATCCTTTCGTCTCCCTCACTTGGTGACAGCCAATCTATGACTAACTCCTGTGTTCTGTCAATTCTACATCCTATACCTCTTTTTAGATATTGTTGGGCTTTGGAGAAAAAGAGCACATTTACTCTCTGCATCTCATAGATTAGGCCACTAAAAAAGAGAATATTTGTAGATTGGAATTTTGAAAGGAGGTTGATATATTATATAATATTTAGAATTAAATGATGGTCTTGGAAATGTTATCTTCCTACCCTGCTAACAGCCCCTACCTCCCACTTTATTCCTGCCTTCTCCCATTTAATCACACTCTCCTACTTCTATCAAACATCATGTACATCTCTCTTTGTGATATGGTTTGGCTGTGTCCCCACCCAAATTTCATCTTGAATTGTAATTCCCACAATTTTCATGTGTTGTGGGAGGGACCCAGTGGGAGGTGATTGAATTATGGGGGCGAGTCTTTCTTACACTGTTCTCATGATAGTGAATGAGTCTCATGAGGTCTGAGAGTTTTAAAAATGGGAGTTTCCCTGCACAAGCTTTTTCTTAGCCTGCCGCCATCCATGTAACATGTAACTTGCTCCTCCTTGCCTTCTGCCATGATTGTGAGGCCTCCTCAGGCATGTGGAACTGTAAGTCCAATTAAACCTGTTTCTTTTGTAAATTGCCCAGTCTTGGGTATGTTTTTATCAGCAGTGTGAAAACAGACTAATACACTTTGTTTATCAATATGACAATTAAAAATCCCTAGAGACTTCTCACCTTCTCTATGTACAAAATTTTGATAGTTACCCTGATTCTTCAAGCTATGGTTAAATTTTAGGAAAAAAAATCCATGAGAAAAAGTCCTACACAATTATGGAAGCATTAGATATTCTTTCATCCTGCAATAGGAAAGATGAACAAAAGATTTTCTTTCTTTTGCCACATCAGACAGCATGCTTTACTGAGTGGGAAGAATTAGGAGACTCCTACCTAGCAGTGTTATAATAAGGCTTTATTTATGTTTATTTAAAATAATTAACAATTTTCCTCTGGATTTTTTTTTAGTTATTTAAGCTCATTTTTTTAAACCCTGGATTAAAATCAAAATTAACTGCTTTAGAGTTTGTATGATGTTTTGATTTTCAGATAAAAATAATCAGAAGCTCAGTATTCTTTTCACTTTGGCATTTAGATTTTTTTCTAATAGCATAAAAAAAGCAAGCTTGCCTCCTGGGTGTAAGAAGAGCTTCTAGCTGTAAGAGTCAATCAATCGGGAAGGGCATTTGTGGGTAGGAGTTGTGAAAAATTGCCAACTTGACCTTGAAAAAAAGAAAAATTATTGAGACTAGTGGCAATGAGCATTTATTTCCCATGTGCTGCAGTCTCTCTCACATTTTTAATCTGCTTTAAATTTCTGTCCCCTACCACCTACTCAACACACATTTATGTGCACTATTAACATCATAATGTATATTAACAAGCCCTCACAGCTGGTTAAGAAGCTTCTTCTAACAGGCTAATAACTTTTCTTTGACTCAATGATGCCATGCATAATGTAGTCTAATAAAACTATGTCATGTGCATTGAAAAGCAGTCAGAATAAAAGAATAGTTTACTCACCCAAAGAGGCAGCAACTAAGAATACAGCTATACTAGCAAAATCATCCCAATTTGTATAGCTCAGTAGAATTTGTATCCTTGTATACATTTCCTTGTTTCCATATATGTGCATTGTGAAGGCTAGACACAAGATGATAGAATCTCAAGGTTGGAAAAGATAAAAGGCTACCTACTCCAATAAACTGTTTAATGCTTAGATTATTTCAGCAACATTTGCTCAGAGTGGTCCTCCAACACATACATGAAAAACTACCCTCACCCCCATCTTCCCTCATCTATCCTCAGCAACAGAAAGAAGGACTAAAATATCTCTAGAGAAGAGGTTTTCAACCTTGGCTGCACAATGGGACACCTGTGGGAGCGTTTTAAAATCACCATGCTGAAGCTACAGCCCAGATCAACTAAATTAGAATCTGAGGGTGGGACCCAAAAATCAGAATTTTTTAACCCTCTCAAGTGACTTCAACCACAGCCAAGATTGAGAGCCACTGCTCTAGAGGCAACACATCCTGGAAATGATAAGTCGTTTTCATAGAAAGTCAAAATTTGTTACTCTACAACTTTGACCTATTCGTCTTAAAGGAAGTTTTTTTGGGAATTTGTAGCTGAAACTCAGGGAAATAACCTCTTCTGCTTGCCAAGTCAAAAATTAAATAATAGATTATTGTTTATAAAGCATAGGTGAAAGACTCAGAACTATATATGACAGACATCACATATAATTCCAATTTGTTTTTCAGCCCTTGGGAGAAAGATCTCTTTCCTTAAACTTGTACATATCTGAGCAGAAAAGAAGCCTCTCTCTTAAGAGGATTGCACAGAAGCATTTTCATCTAGAGTCTCGTTCTTTGGACATGATCCAGTCACTACTTCTCTACCTATGAGACTGTTGATCATCTCTTTCTCAGATGAGGTATGACAACATCCAACTAAACTTTTTGTTTTGGGACACTGAATAAAGGGTTTCCTTTATACTGTAGTAAAGATATTGCAAAGTAACAATCATGGACATATAGCAATTTATTAAGACTGTGAAACATTTCAAGATATTATTCCTTTCTTTTTTTGTTACACACACACACAGAGAGAGAGAGAGAGAGAGAGAGAGAGATGGTCATAGATAGACATATATAGTCTTTGGAACTAAATGGCCTAAGCCTTGCAGTATTATGTTCTTTTAGTGGCTGATTATCAAGTCTATCCATTCCCAGAAGAAAGCATTGTCATATTCCTAATGGCTTAACTGTACTAGGATAGATAGTTTAAATTGTGGTCACCATCCTTCCACATGAAGGACTGTAGAAATATTTGACAACAGATATAACTTCTCCTTCGATTTTTTTCTTCTCTATCCTCAATTTCTTCAACTATTCCTCATAAACTTGGCTTTACTTTCTCTCAATATCTTGGTGATTTTTCTTCTTAACGCCCTCCAGATGCCTGTAGCCCTCTTAAATTATAGTTCCCAGAAATGTAGAGATTATCTTCTTAGTCTTAGATACCATAAAATAGGAAGTCTCTTACTTGAAAGAATGGGATAGGTAATTGATCAATAACCAGAAAAAAAGTACTGATATGAAGAACCGTTAAATAAGTAATAATCAGTTGGTGCAAGCTGTTACACAACTGCTGGAAGTTTATAGTCTCAGGCCTGAACAATTTAAAAAATGGAGTTGCCATTAACTGGTCAGGGAAGACTTCGAAGGGAGAAAGTTTTTTTTTGTTTTCTTTTGTTTTTTATACTTTAAGTTCTGGGATATGTGCAGAATGTGCAGGTTTGTTACATAGGTTATACACATGCCATGGTGGTTTACTGCACTCATCAACCTGTCATCTAGATTATGTATTTGTCCTAATGCTATCCCTCCCCTAGCACCCCACACCCCAACAGGCCCTGGTGTGTGATGTTCTCCTCCCTGTGTCCATGTGTTCCCATTGTTCAACTCGGGGGAGAAAGTTTTTAAGGGCAGATCAGGACTTAGTTTTAGACCTGTTAATATTTTGGCCCTGTTCATTGGCAGTTGGATATTTAAGTCAGGCATTCAGGGGAGAGACCTGAGCTATGAATTTATAAAGACATTTTATGTCTTTATAAATTTATAGCTGTGAACCACCAGTGTTTAGATTGCATTTAAAGAGCCAGACACAGTGGCTCACACACCTGTAGTCCTGCATTCCAGCTCTGGGCAACAGAGTAAGACCCCATCTCTAAAGAAACAAACAAACAAAAATCATGGTACTGAATCAGACCACCAAGGGAATGAGTATGGATAGAAAAGAGTAGAGATGTAATGACTAAAACCTAAGGTATTCCAATGTAAAGAAATGAGTAATAACCAAGAAGAGAGAATAAAAAGGAACAGTAAATAAGGTAGCTGAAAAACTAATAGAGTGTGTTGTCCATGCCAAGTGAAAAGGAGGGAGTGCTCAAGTCTGTCAAATGCTGCTGAAAGTCTAATAAGATGAGGACATGAGATCATGGATGATATTGACAAGAGTGGTTGTGGTGGAGTGGCAAGGGTAAAAGCTTATTTAGAATGCATTCCAGGAAGAAGGGGAAGAGAGAAATTGGAGATCAAGTGTATAAATACCTTTTTCTTAGCGTTTTGTTGTAAAGGGAAATGGCATGTGAGCTGGCAAAGAAGTGAGTTCAAGAGAAGGCTAATTTGTTTATTTATTTATTTATTTTATGATAAGATAATAAAAACAGAATGTTTACTATTGGGAAATCAATGATGCATGAAAGTAGGAAGAATAGTTGGAGGACATCCCTGAGTGGGAGAGAAGGGAAAAGATCTAGAAAAGTTGAAGGCCTGGACTTATTTAGAAGTACATAGAACTTATTCATAATAACAGAGGAGAAAGCAAAGTATATGGTCACAAGTGTGTTAAGAAAGGTAGAAAAGGTGTTATAACTTTTGCAAGTTCTTAAATATTGCTTCTATTTTGTCAGGCAAAGTGGAAGCAAGGTCATAAGCTAAAAGTGAAGCTTATGAGGGAAGAAATGTTGAAAATTTAAAGAGAAAGGAGAAGAATGAAATAATTATCTGAATCTAACAGAGTAGGCCTATGTGTAATTGGTACGCAGCATTAAGAGTCCACTTAAAGTTAGTGATCATGAATACAAAGTGAAACAAGTCAACATTGTTCTGTGTTTTTCTCTAGTCATGTTGACTAAACAAGTACAGATAGGTAATGACATAAAATTGGATTTAGTCTTGATTGAAGACGAGTGAAAGCAATACAGTGAGAGAGTGGCGAGTGGAAAGAAGGTAAGGGTATAAGTACAGGAGTTAATATACTGATAGATCATAGAATTCAAACTGAATAACAAAGGAACAAAAGACATGAGTGATTAGATAGTAGAATACTTTATGGTCTTGGTGGGTTCAAAGGATTGCTGGAATTCAGGTACTGAAAGAAATGAACTGAAAAGTGTAGAGGAGGTGGAAGTCAGAATAGAAAACTTGAAATTGAGATTATGCAGAGATTTCAGTTATTCACAATCACAAAATTTAAGATACGACCTGTAGAGTGGCTGAAGGAAGGTGGAAGACAAGGACATTGGAAGAAAGGAAGGAGGTAAAGAAACCAAAACGTCAGGCAATTGGAAGGATTATCCATCTGTATGAAGAAATTACCAAGAATAAAGACAGCTGTATTATTGGAGAAAGAGAAATGAGGAGGAGTGATCTTCTTGGGGTCAGCACGTGACTACAAAAGCGAGGGCTCGTGGGTGGAATAGACATCTGATGATATAGGAATCAAATCTTGGAAAGGAGATGGGGTAGAGGTTGTTTTGCATATTTCTTCTTCATGCGCCATATTTGTTTTCATCTCCAGCTTGTCATTAATATATTTAACACATTCTACACTTTTATTTGTGACTTCAGTTAAGTTACAAAATAAAACAAGTTTGGGATAGGGCTCTGAGGTATGCCACTAGAAACCTCTCTCTGGATTGATAGTGACCCATTAATAAACATTCCACGAATTATTGCTATGGTTCAATAATTATTATCTTGTCCATCCATGAGGATGTCCAGTGTTGTGAGAGATGCCATGTCTTGCTGAAATGTTGATATTTCACAACAAGCGCAATGTTTTTCAGACTATTTCATGCAGCTTTTGGTAATCCACATATTCTCAGATTCTCAAGTCCCTTATGAGAATTATGCTAATGTCATCATTTCATTTTAATAATCATCATTTTTAAATTAATACAAATGTATTCAATATAATTTGAATGACCCTTTTATAACTGAGGATTGGCACACTACTTTTGTTCCTGGGTCTGCGTTTATACTCACATTGGTACCAAAAAGTACTACTTTAATTGTTTTTAATTTTAAAAAAAAGGATGCCTTAATACTTAAATGATGCATGCACACCAAAAGCAGGCTAAATGACATCACTGTGTCCTCTATAAATGATGATTTTGCAGTGTTTCAAATAAAGAAAAAACGTGGGTGACCTGAATCATCACACGGCATGTGATAGAATTGGAAGACTAAACCTATGGAAGTCAGTACCATGTTCACATTACTAAACAGCAATTTTATTTTAATTCATGGGATGAATTTTAATAATACTAGTTTTGTAGCTTTTTTAGCATTCATATTTGATGATCTTGCTTTATAGTTTTATTTATATTTAGCTATCATTAAAATAAAAATAAACGATTCTATCTTCTTTTTTTTTTTTTTTTTTTTTTGAGATGGAGTCTCGCTCTGTTGCCCAGGCTGGAGGGCAGTGGCACGATCTCGGCTCACTACAAGCTCTGCTTCCTGGGTTCACGCCATTCTCCTGCCTCAGCCTCCTGAGTAGCTGGGACTACAGGCGCCCGCCACCACACCCGGCTAATTTTTTTTGTATTTTTAGTAGCGGCAGGGTTTCACCATGTTAGCCAGGATGGTCTCGATCTCCTGACCTCGTGATCTGCCCGCCTCGGCCTCCCAAAGTGCTGGGATTATAGGCATGAGCCACCGTGCTTGGCCCTCTTCTTTCTTCTTAAAAGGGTTTACATATTACTTAAGTTAGGAGAGAAATTCAGCCTTTTCCATTCCTCTTACATTTCTGGTCTAACAACTCTGATTTATAGTAAAACAACTCTGATTTAGATAGAGTAAAATATCTAACATGTCTTATCCTTGAGGACTCCATGCTAGCTGGCGACCAGAAATAACTCCCCTTTTTTCTATATCCTCTAAAGTCACTCTTATATTAGTCAGAATAACAGCTCCCCAAGCTATCAACCCGGCCAAATCTCAATAGTTTAACATGGCAAAAGTTTATAACTACCTTATACTACAAGCCTAATGTAGGGCAGCAGAGAAGCTCTTTTCATCATAGTGCCTCAGATACCCATGCTGATAGAGACTTCATTTTGACACAAACTTCCCTGATCACCAGAACAGTGGCAAACTGCACACTGGTTTTCAAAGTTTTCACCTAGAAATGCTACATATCACTCCAAATCACCTTTCATTGGCCAAAGAAAATCACATGAGCATACTCCACTTCAAAAGGGACTAGGAATAGGAGTCCCACCACATCAATGGTAGAATAATTAGATTTGGTAGATAATCTCTCTAGAAACTTATAGGATAAATATCACATTTGCCAGTTTAGAATGAATATTTGTGCAATTAGTGTTCTTTTCTGTTGTTTGCAAACAGCAGAAATGAACTCTAGCTAACTTAGCAATAAAAAAGAATTCACTGGAAGAACTAAAAAGAGAAGATTAAATAACCAGTTTCAGAAAGACCAAGAACCAAGGTAGTTCTAGGTGTCTCAATAGCAAGAATAAATGGATGGCCTGTTTAAAATGCCCTATCAGGGTAAATAAAGTCCACAAAAATTCAGTCATTTTAATAGTCATTCAAGGTGTGTGAATTGATTGGCTATATTGAGTCACAAGCCCATTACCTGGCTAGAAGACATCAAGGCATTGTAATATGCCACTCCAATGGGGAAAGAGGAATTTCCCAACAGAAGAAAAACAGTGTTATAAAAAAAAAAAAAGGAGGATACTAGACAGCCAAAATGCATCCTTCTTTCCCTTTTGAAAATCTGAACTTTATTAAGCTATCTCCCAGTATTTCTTCTATTCTTAATTCCTCAGAAATTTGTTGATGTTCTCATGATCACAGTATAAGAGACTAATAAGAGAAAGATCCTTCCTGCCCACAATATTGTCTTGCCTATTGACATGCCACGTAGCTAAAATCTTTTGACATTATAGCCATTGTTTTCTGTAGTCATCTCCAGGAGCGGCTTAACACCAAACAGTCATCACTAAAACAATTCATGGATGAATTTGTGAGATTAGATGGCCATAATTTATCAGCACAAAACCACATGGGAAGGAAATGAAGGACCATGAGGGCATTTTTTACTACTTTATTTTAAGTTTTGGAATACTTGTGCAGGATATACAGGTTTGTTGCATAGGTAAACATATGCCATGGTGGTTTGCTGCACCTATCAACCCATCCCTAGGTATTAAGCCCAGCATACATTAGCTCTTTTTCCTGATGCTTTCCCTCCCCCTGCTTCCCCCAGCAACAGACCCCAGTGTGTATTGTTCCCCTCCCTGTGTCCATGTGTTCTCATTGTTCAACTCCCACTTTTAAGTGAGAACATGCAGAGTTTGGTTTTCTGTTACTGCATTAGTTTGCAGTAACAGAGGATAATGGCTTCCAGCTCCACCCATTTCCCTGCAAAGGACATGATCTCATTCCTTTTTATGGCTGCATAGTATTCTGTGGTGTATATGAACCATATTTTCTTTACCCAGTCTATAATTGATGGGAATTTGGGTTGATTCCATGTCTTTGCTATGGTGAATAGTGCTGCAATGAACATATGTGTGCATGTATCTTTATAATAGAATGATTTATACTCCTTTGGGTATATACCCAGTAGTGTAACTGTTGGGTCAAATGGTATTTCTGGTTCTATGTCTTTGAAGAATCACCACATACAATCTTCCAAAATTGTTGAACTAATTTACATTCCAACCAACAGTATAAAAGCATTCCTATTTCTCCACAGCCTCGCCAGTATCTGTTGTTTCTCGACTTTTTAATAGTCACCATTCTGACTGGCATGAGATGGTATCTCATTGTGGTTTTGATTTGCATTTCTCTAATGATAGTGATGTTGAGCTTTTTTTCATATGTTTGTTGGCCACATGTATGTCTTCTTTTGAGAAGTGTCTGTTTATGTCCTTTGCCCACTTTTTAATGGGGTTCTTTGGTTTTTTTCTTGTAATTTTTTTTTAATTCCTTGTAGATTCTGGATATTAGACATTTGTCAGATGGATAGATTGCAAAAATTTTCTCCTATTCTCTAGGTTGTCTGTTCACTCTGATAATAGTTTGTTATGGTGTGCAGAAGCTCTTTAGTTTTAATTAGATCCCATTTGTCAATTTTTGCTTTTGTTGCAATTGCTTTTGACATTTTCATCATGAAACATTTCCCCATACCTATGTCCTGACTGGTATTGCCTAGATTTTCTTCCAGGGTTTTTATACTTTGGGGTTTTACATTTAAGTCTTTAATCCATCTTGAGGTAATTTTTGTATAAGATGTAAGGAAGGGGTCCACTTTCAGTTTTTTGCATATGGTTAGCCAGTTCTCCCAGCACTATTTATTAAATAGGGAATCCTATCCCCATTGCTTGTTTTTGTCAGGTTTGTTGAAATTCAGAATGTTGTAGATGTACAGTCTTATTTCTGAGTTCTCTATTCTGTTCCATTAGTCTATGTGTCTGTTTCTGTAGCAGTACCATGCTGTTTTGGTTACTGTAGCCTTGTAGTACAGTTTGAAGTTGGGTAATGTGATGCCTCCAGCTTTGTTCTTTTTGCTTAGGATTGTCATGGTTATACAGGCTCTTTTTTGGCTTCATGTGAATTTTATAATAGTTTTTTTCTAATTCTGTGAAGAATATCAATGGTATTTTAATGGAAATAGCATTGAATCTATAAATTACTTTGGGCAATATGGCCATTTTCACAATATTGATTCTTCCTATACATGAGCATGGAATGTTTTTCCATTTGTTTCCTCTCTTTCCTTGAGCAGTGATTTGTAGTTCTTGAAGAGGTCCTTCACTTCCCTCATTAGCTGTATTCCTAGGTATTTTATTCTCTTTGTAGCAATTGTGAATGATAGTTGATTCATGATTGAGCTCTCTGCTTGTCTGTTCTTGGTGTGTAGGAAAGCTTGTGATTTTTGCACATTAATTTCATATCCTGAGACTTTGCTGAAGTTGCTTATCAGCTTAAGCAGCTTTTGGGCTAACACATGGGGTTTTCTAGATATACGATCAAGTCATCTGCAAACAGAGACAGTTTGACTTCCTCTCTTCCTGTTTGAATACCCTTTATTTCTTTCTCTTACCTGACTGCCCTTTCCAGAACTTCCAATACTATGTTGAATAGGAGTGGTGAGAGAGGGCATCCTTGTCTTGTGCTGCTTTTCAAAGGGAATGCTTTCAGCTTTTGCCCATTCAGTATAATATTGGCTGTGGGTTTGTCATAAATGGCCCTTATTATTTTGAGTTATGTTCCATCAGTACCTAGCATATTGAGAATTTTTAACATGAAGAGATGTTGAATTTTATAAAAGGCCCTTTCTGCATCTATTGAAATAATCATGTGGTTTTTGTCTTTAGCTCTGTTTATGTTACAAACTATGTTTATTGATTTGCATATGTTGAACCAGCCTTGCATCCCAGGGATGAAGCTGACTTGATCACGATGGATAAGCTTTTTGATGTGCTGCTGGATTCGGTTTTCCAGTATTTTATTGAGGATTTTTGCATTGATGCTTATCAGGGATATTGTCCTGAAGTTTTTTTATTGTATCTCTGCCAGGTTATCATATCAGGATGATGCTGGCCTCATAAAATGAATTAGGAAGGAGTTCCCATGAGGGTATTTTTACAAGTCTGCAGCCTGGGGATCTTCCTGGAGAATAGCGATTTGGCTGGTGTTTGGGGGCAAGGCTCTAGAAAGAGGTCCTGGGCAGCCTTAAGCACTACTATTATAGTTGGGGAAAGGAGCCATAGGCAAACATTTTTACAGTAAGAGTATGCACACAGAATGCTTCCTCTTATTCCACACTTGCAGCATCTGACCTTTGAAATTTGGCTACTATTGAGTTCTTCATGAGTACCACCTGTTTTTCCTACTTTGGAGAATCGGTTATAAATAAAACGAGTTACTAATATTTGGCAATGCAGCTTCAAACATGGAATAGAAAGTTTTACTGACTACTCTGCAGAGTCCTTGAGGACAGATGGACCAAGCATGTGTGCATCATTTGAAAAGGCAACAGTTTGCAATGGAGGGCCAAAATCTTGTTCTGTCCACCCCGCCCCCACACACACTGCTTCTGCAGGCTGAGCTCTCTGGATAATCAAAGAGCTCTGCATATGCAAGAAAAAAACAACAGCACGAGTCTGGGGGTAGGTTTAAATTATATTTAGTTACTTTTGATTATTTAATTTTTTAAAAGGAGATTGATGCCAAAGAATCACTGGATGTGCTTATAATATAAAGCATTTTATAATAAAATTATTCCAGTACAATCTCTCGTGGGCACAAGTTTAGCAATCTGAACACTGCATTTACTTTCAGGCCATGAGTAACTGCCACTTTCAGAATGGCCCAAATGCAGAAACAAATACAGTACAAAGATAAGAAAATGGGCTTCCATGCCAGTTTGCTAATAAATTGCCACTTCAGTTCCCTAAATGAATTCCTAGTGGCCTAAGAGTTGAACTAGATTCTGAATTCCTGTCAAACTTCTAAACAGGAGCTTAGAGGCTAGTAGAAAAAGTAATAAATTATTTAGATTTTAAAAGAGTAAAGATGAAATAAAGAAAACAGTAACTGTTTATTCCATAGACCGAAGAGTTAGTTAATTTTTCTTGGAGGCAATGTGGGAAAAAATGATGCTAGGCTTTGAGGAATTACTTCAAGAAGGAACTTAGAAATGCATTTTATAGAATGCTGATGATTGCAGTATAGTGGACTGAGGCAGCTATTTGCTACAGGCTAATTTGAGGGTATAACTACATCTATGTCGGGTCATTAGAGACTACAGACTGGATCTAAACCTTAATCTAATCACATCATTCTGATTAAAATACTCCAGAGCCAAGTGCAGTGGTGCACACCTGTGATCCTAGCTCTTAGGGAGTCTGAGGCAGGAGAATCACTTGAGTTCGAGAGTTCAAGTGCAGCCTGTGCAGCATAGCAAGATGCTGTCTCTAAAATCATAATTATAATCAAAATAAATGAAATACTACAGTGGCTTCTTACTGATATTAGAGTGAAATCTAAAATCTGTAACATGACCTAAAGCATCCTGCTTTATTTGGCCCTTACCTGCTAGTCCAGCCTTTGCTCATGCTAATATGTTCTAGACACACTACCTCCTTTTATTTCTTCCAATGCCCCAAACTTCTTCTCACCCTGGATTTTTTTGCAGATACTGGCCCCTTTAACTGGGATACTAATTCTCCACTGGTTTAAGTGGCTAAATCTTAATTGTCTTTCAGGCCCCATATAGCCTTCCTTAGTCTTCCCTAACTCCCACAAGAGGTCAGGTTCCCTTACTTAATTTTTTTTTTTACCCAGCACTGTCCCTTTATAGAACTCAACAGAGTCATAGTTAATTATTGGTGTGGTCAACTGCTTAGTATTTTTCTTCCCTCATATAAACTGCAGGTTTCATGACAGCAGGGAGTGCATCTGTTCTAATCATTCTGTATCCCAAAACCTAGTACAGTGCCTACTAATATATGGTAGCTATTAGTGAATAAATGAATCTCAGTATTGTAATTTAGGACTCTCAGTCTTAATTCAGCACTAATTCTTCCTACCCTAAATTCAAAGATAACAAAGCCAGGATGATTATAAATTAATAATGGGTAATAATTTATAATAATGAGAGAGCAAAGGCATTTCTCAAACTGAGAAACAGATTGCTTCCAAAATTTCACTTGTACATATATGTTTATGACTGTGGAATATGTTTTTCAATCATTTTTGGAGTCCTAGGCTAATTCAAAAGGATTGATCTAGCAAAAAACATGCTGAAGTATGGTACACTCAGTACTATTTAAACTAAATTTAACCACAATTTATAATAGTATTTCTATAGGAAAAGACATTCAGGATTCTACATAAAGATACAAGAATTTATCTTGTTTCAGCAGCTTTCCCTTGACCCTCCCCCTCCCATGACAGACGTGGCCAAGGGGTCTAAGGAAAAAGAGGTGGAAGAGGGGGACTGCTGTTGGAGTAGTCACCCATGGCCAGAGTTAATACTTCTAGACACCCATAACATTTTATTTCTTACCACTATCCTTCACTTTTCATGTGACTTGCAATAGTAGAAAAAATAGCAGGGGTGTCACCTATGGGAATAGTGGTACGTGGAACAGGGTTATGAGTAATATGGAGAAAATACTACAATGTTACCAGTTGCTTTTAAATCAGATAGCTATTCATACATCAAGGATTACTTGTTCTCATGTCTCTTAGCTAAGACATACTTTTCCCGAAATAATAAGATTCTTCTTAAGCTTAAAGTGAGAAAGAAGGTACTTGAATAATTTATATAGAAGCCAAATGATTTATACCTACTCTGTCCAGAGAACACCTTGCTAGTGGCTGAAATTCCTGTGTTTTATCTAGGGGTCAGATACTCAGTGCCTTTTTTCCATGGAAGCTGCTAGCTAAAAACTTACAATTTCTTTACTTTGCCTCTCTTCATTTTTAATATTTGATATTGGCCTACCAAGTGCTTCAGTCATTACAACCTAAATATAATTTCCAAGGTTAGAGTTTATTCTCTATCATCATAGTTTAGATTGGCTTAAATTTGATGAGAGTGTTAGGAAAAAAAACACCTTAACGTTACCAGCAACACTTTTTAAATTATATTTAAAGTGGATCTCCTTTTGTGAAATTGTTTTCAAATAATCCTGTCCACTGTGTGTTGATTTCTGTGCCTCATCCCTAAATTCAAAGCTGGGATGTCTTTGAATGTTTGGAGTCTTTTATGTTGAGAGTCTTTTAACATTTATCCTCTTCCTACATTTTTCTTGTCTCATTTTCCACACTCATTGTCTTAAGTCTAGGTTAAAATTACATATGAATCTAGAGGAGACCAGAAGTTGGTGTGAGGGTTTGGGGTGGCAGGTAACTGAAGTAAATTCCTATAGAAGATGGCCTTAGAAGCAGCGATCTAATTGATTAAAAAAAAATCAGGGGAGCTTCTCTTAAAGTTGTGATTTTGGAGTGAGCACACTTTTTTCCTAGACTGTCTGCTTAAGGGTGGCTTCAGAGTGGGTTTGGCCCTTTTGATTGATTTTTTTGTTTTTTCTTTCCCTACTTTTGAGAGTATTGATATGGGTGAGGAAAAAACTTTTTCCTCTACCATAAGGAACATCAGCAGTCCAAGTATGATAATAAATGGCAACTGACATTGTTCTTACGGAGAAAAAAGGAGTGATAGGAACATGATAAAATGGAAAGTACCCCATTTAAAAGACACAGCTGCTTCCTAGTTCAAGTGGATGATTGTTATGTGGGAATGTTGGCAGTATGTTATCAGTGTTTTCTATTTTTCTAAAGAAGCCAGAAATCCAGACTTTTATGTGAGCTCTCCCAATTTTTTTCAGCGTTGGCTCAAACTAATGCTTTTTGTGACTCTACAAGACAGTATGGCATCTTTCTTTTTTTTTCAGGAGACACTGACATCCGTTCTATCTCACTGACTCATTTGGTGGGAACAAGAAGTCCACATGCCAATGCAAATAAAGAAGGAAGAAGAGGTTCAGGAAGAGGGGGGAGCGGGGGAGACATTCTGCAATGTATAAAGACAATGAGCATTGGCGCTTTATTTTTTACCAAAATATATATGTTCCACCAAGCTCAATTCTTGAGATGTCAAAAACATGTATGTTAGTGAGAAACTTACAATTTTAAAAAGAAATGCTATAACCTTTAAAACAGGAGATGAAGAAGGAATATTGATATATAGAACTGTGATAAGTCTGGAAAGATTCTGCTCATTTTTAAAAATTGTTTAAAAAATACCTTCTATAGAGACAGGGTCTCACTATGCTGGAGTGCAGTGGCATGATTATAGCTCACTGTAACCTCTAACTCCTGGGCTTAAGTGAACTCCCACCTCAGCCTCCCGAGTAGCAGGGACTACAGGCACGTGTCACCATGCATAGCTAAAGATATGCCCTTATAAGGAATTGATGTTGGTTAATGGCAAAAATACAGAGAAATTTATTGTATGACAAACAACAGAATTCAAGATACTGCTTATCTGGGATACAATCTCAGAGGGGTACCAAAAGTCTTATTTTGTTGGTGTTTTATTTCTTAAGGTGGGTGGAAATGTGAGTGTTCATTATAAATTGTTAAAAATTTTTTATATATCTGAATTATTACATAAGTACATTTTAAAAGAATAAATGTTAGTTCTTTGTCAGACCTGTGAATGTTTTTTTTTTCTGCCAAACAGTTATATTTTCTTTTCAAGGCCAAGAAGGAAAAGACTCTTAGGCTTTTCTTCCTGTGCTAAAAATCTCTCAGCCTCTGACAGAAAAATGACAGGGGTCTGAGCTGAAAAGTACATTTCAGCTTGTCATGAAGGTTGAGGAGTTATCAGAAATGTGATAGCTAATAGCACAGAGAGGACTCCAGCAATTGAACCCTAGATTTCTGTTTGCTCCCTAAACCCAACCAGGGATGTTTATAGAATGACATTGCTCAGGCATTTGCTGTGATTTCTAGAAGGAAGTGATTAAGATGGATTAGTAATTCCTGAAAAATACCAGGCTCCACATTAGGCATATCATCATCATCATCATCATCATCCCAATTAACATCCATGTAACATTTAACAGCATACAAAAAGACTTTACACACACTTTCTTTTTGTTTGTTTGTTTTTTATTATTATACTTTAAGTTCTAGGGTACATGTGCACAACGTGCAGGTTTGTTACATATGTATACATGTGCCATGTTTGTGTGCTGCACCCATTAACTTGTTATTTACATTAGGTATATCTCCTAATGTTATCTCTCCTCCCTCCTGCCACCTCACGACAGGCCCCGGGACACACACTTTCTTATCTCTGCCTCAGAACAACCCTAGAAAGAACAGACAATAAGTATTGTTATATCCATTGTGTGGCTGAGAAAATTGAGGATCAGAGTGATTTTTCCCAAGGTCAATGAGCTATTGTCAGAGCACTGACCTAAAACCCTTCTGATTCCAAACATTTGCTCTTTCTTCATATGCTCTGGCTTAGCTCAATGGTTCAGCTACCCTAACTCCAATACTGAGTGACATTTGATGAGGCGGTTCCAAGACTCTAACCCTCCAAAATTAAGAATTAATAAAATATCTCTAATCCTCCTAATAGGTTGATGGGGATACATAGCCATGACTTTACCAAAATTTTCTAGACAATTATCCACCAATCAATCACTTATCTTTTCCAATCCCACAGTCAAGTCTGTGTATCTGTCTTAGGCTATGGGTTTAGCAATGTAAACAAAAAAATAAAATTCTAAGCCCCTTGGTTGACTGATGGACCCTCCCCTTAGCCAAGGGCATTTCAAAGTTAACCCGAAAAACTAGTTCAGACCATAATGGGAAGGGGAGTTGGACATGTCTCATTATTTCCTCCTCCCTTTTGGAATTCTGGCACAGCTGACTGGTATTAATACTAAAATAGATCTTAAGACTGACAAAACAGACTTTGTAACAACAAGATACCAAATTCTAGCCTGACTCTAGTATAGAATCACATGACAGATAGCAGGCCCTGAAAGAAATTGAAGTGTTTTACCCCAAATTATGTTCCTTTGCCATATCTTGAAATAGTCCTGCAAAGCTGTCTCTTGTGGGAAATATCTACATTCTGAAGAGAATCCCCTTCCTTTTCCAGGACTTTTTCCTGATTCAGGAAAGAATCAGCTGTGATAAGAAACATTTACAATGTATTCCCTCTGAAGCCTGCTACCTGGAGGCTTCCTCTGCATAACCCACAACTCCTCTTCTTAACCCAGACATTCCCGTCTATTGATTCTAGGTCTTTGGACAATAACTTAACCTTTCAGCCAATTGCCAATCAGAAAATCTTTGCATCTACCTATAACTTGGAAGCCCCCACTTCGAGTTGTCTTGCCTTTCCAGACCAAACCAATGTACATCTTACATGTATTAATTGATGTCTTATGTCTCCCTAAAATGTATAAAACCAAGCTATAGCCCGACCACCTTGGTGGATCACCTGACAATTGTGTCACAGGTCATTGGTCACTCATATATGGCTCAGAAGAAATCTCTTCAAATATTTTAAAGCAAATATTTTACAGCATTTGACTCTTCGTCTACAGCTATGCCCCAGACTTGATGACCAATCCTGTTCTTAATCCTGAATAACTACAAAAAAAGCCTCACATGTAAGAATAATATCTCAGTCTGTCTGTCCCATCTGATTTAGTATCTATGTTCCTGTAAACATGCTTTTGCCTGTGAAAGGAAAATAAAATCTAAGGATTCCAAACTCACTATGCCAAAGGGAAAAGTCAAGCTGGGAACTGGGTCATGTAAACCTGCCTCCCATTTTGTTCCTAAATAGATAGCTACAAAGATAAAAGGCTACATATCTCCCTCACAATTTGCTCACCAGAAAATTCCCTGTGAGCCCCAAGATCTTTACCCTAAAACAAATCTGTCGAATTTCACCCTGACCATGTAAATTGACAGCTTATTGTCACAGCCACAGGACAAAGGAGAAAACTAAAAGTCATCCCTCTGTTCACCTGAGACAAGTGCATATCTGACTGCTTCCTCAACTCTATTTTTTTATCGTATGTAAAAATACAGAGTCACTGAGCACAAGATGAATGCATAATTGCCTATTCCTCTACCCGCTCCTTTCACATATAAGATGTGGATTCAGTGAACACTAATTGAAGACTCAAGAGAATGCAACAGCTGCCCCCTTTATCTACCCTTCCCTCTTTTTATTTTCCTTCCTCTTTCTCCTACTGCCTGCTCTTTCCCCTAAATATTGAAGTTCCCAGATCCTCTGTGGAAAAAGCATGAATCACAGATTGTTCCTGTGTTTTGTTTTGTTTTTGGGGGTTTTCTTGTTTGTTTGGTTGGTTGGGTGTTTTGTTTTGTTTTGTTTTGCTTTGCTTTTTGAGATGGAGTTTCACTCTTGTTGCCCAGGCTGGAGTACAATGGTGCGATCTTGGCTCACTGCAACCTCTGCCTCCTGGATTCAAGCAATTCTCCAGCCTCAGCCTCCCAGGTAGCTGGGTTTACAGGTGTGCACCACTGCTCCCAGCTAATTTTGTATTTTGTATGTGTGTGTTCCTTTTTCCTGAGTGTGTCCTTAACCTTGGCAAAATAAACCTCTAAAATGATTGAAATTCACCTCAGTATTTTCTTTTATTTACAGCCTATAAAACTTTTTTTAAAATTTGCACAGGCTTTGTTTTTAAGTAACTGGCAGCAGCATTTCTTAACTAAATGGTTTTCACTCATTGTTCCCATCTTCACAGTTCTGCCATTAAACTCAATATCCAAATGTGCATAAATCCTGAATCCTAGGCTATTCTGGCCAATCAGCAAGAGAAAGGTATGCATTGGAATCTGGTGGGAGTTTTAAATATGTTTCAATATGTTCTCTACTCTTCTGTCTCTATGTATTGGCCAAGTGTTTGAAAGTTTTTGAAAATATGACTAATGAAGGCTTAAATATATAGTGGTTTATTTTTCTCATATTACAGAGAGCCTAGAGATAAATGTTTCTCTCTGCTGGTATTAGTTAATCTTCTTAACAATGCCAGGAGCCTAAGCTCTTTCTATTTTTGAGCTTTATCATCCAAATTATGTTGGATTTTATCCTCATGCTTAGTGCCTCATAGTAGCAAAATGGCCTCTGAAGCTATAGACTCCATATTTGCATTCAAAGTAAGAAGAATACTTTGGGGGCTGGAAGTAGGGGATAACAGTGTCAACAGCATATGTTCCTTTTTATTTAAAAAAAATCACCAGAAATTTAATCAACAGATTTCACCTTAGGTCTCATTGGCGAGAACTGGATCATGTGGCTACCCCAAGCTAAAAAGAATAGGAAAGGAAAGGTGTCATAATTGGCATACCAGTCATCAGGCTTCTGTAGCAAGAAAGAAACAAATAATAGATTTAAAGCATATAACTAATTTTGTCTGCCTTAAATATCCAATCTGAAACCATATTTTTTTTTGCAATCCTTTAGCAAAGAGGTAAGGTAAAAAAATCCAATAATTTCTTATAAATAAAAGAAATATAGAAGTATAGTAAATTATGAATACTTATTTCTCCTTGTTCTCTCCTATCCATGCCATAATTAATTTTAGTGAAAATCAGCAGCAGCAGACTTTCTTCTAGTTGAGGAAGGTCCATGAAGTATGAAAATCTTAGGCTCTTTATTCACAGAGAATATTCTAGTATGTGATCTTTCTGTCTCTGTCTCTCTTTCTCTCTCCCTCCCACTCATTTTCTCTTCCCTCTTTTCTTTCTGAAAATTCATTCATTCTTCTATTTCCAGGATGATTTCTATGGGCTACTCTGAAGTCCACCGTACCCTAATTAGGAGAGAAAATGGTGATCACTTTGCACACAAAAATACCTTGGCCGAAGATAGAGATCCATTGTATTCAATAACTACAAATTGTTTTATATTAATGCTATAGAGATGACAAGTTTCTTTCTCTTAGCAATATTTTTCTCATAAGTAGACAACTATTGCCTTTTGTGGTCTTGTAACAAAGTGCACCTACCATTACTGGACATGTCAACTGACAGTTTGAACAAGTTTGAATTGCCTAGAGTTCTGAAAATTGATAAGAAAAATTAGAGCCTATTTCAGCTTTTCAAAATCTCAAATATCAAAATGTAAACCTCACTTTGTACTAACTTTCTTGTCCCAAAATGCTGATTTGGTCTTTCAAGTTGTTTGCTTGTTTAGATGTAAGAATTTCCCAGTTTTCATAGTTTCTGCTCTGTCAAATGAAGGAATAAAATGTACTTTCTAAATTTAATCCTATATGTTCAATCTCTGGAAACTGAATTGTGAATTTTCTAAGCTTCAATGTTAAAACCCATTGATTTAACATTCAACAGATATTTTGTGGTGTTTATGCATTGTGTACAGAACTGTAATAAGAACAGAAGATAAAATAGTGAATAAGATATTGGTGTCTGCCCTTACCAAGCTTATAGTAGAGTACAGAAGACAGATATTTTCAAACAGAGAAGGTTTCCCAAAGTTATGTCAACAAAAATCTTGAGTCACTTAAGGATAGTAATGCCAGCTGCTGAAACAACCCCAAGTTCTCCACAGTTCAACACACTAATGATTTATTTCTTGCTCATGTTACAGTCAAATGAAAGTCCCAGGCACCTTTCTTAGGACTCTGTCTTCCTCAAAGTCCTCTGAGTCCTTTCCAGTCAGATGGGTGGATGGAGAGGTTGAGGAAGGTTTGGTTTGCTTGTGGCAGGTTTTTTTATGGGCTTGTGGCAGGCATACCACTTCCACTCACATTTTATTTAGTCATATGATCACACCTAACTGCAAGGAAGGCTAGGAAATGTAGTCTAGCCACATGCCAAGGATGAAGAAGGAAAGATGGATACTGGTGAGCACAAGTAGTTAGCCTGCCCAAACCTGAGAGGTGGGTAGAAATTAGCCATAAAATTTGAAAGAAGAGAGAAGTAGGAAAGAGGCAATGAAGAAAGTTACAGGCAGAGAAAACATAAAGTGCAAGACTCAGAGGTGAGACAGCATGACATTTGGGAGCTAAAAGCTGTTCAGTGGGGCTAGAATATGGAATTCAAATTGGAAAAGCAAATGACAAGAAGATTATGAACATCCTCATAGAACATTTTAAGGAATGTTGGCTTTATACAAAAAAACTGGGTACCATTAAAGGTTTGAATCTCAGCAATGAAGTTATCAGGTTAGATATTTAGAAAAACAGTAATTGCTGTGTATGGAAAAGAAATTGGAAGAAATAAGGGAGAGCTAGATTGGAAACCAATTAAGAAGCTGCTTTAATAGTCCAGGTGAAGGAGCTTGAACTAGGTCAATGTCACAGTAAGTTGAGGGAAAAAATTATTTTTTTGTTTGGGAGATATTTAGGAGGCAGAATTAAAATAATACAATTTCTGATTAGATGTGGGTTGCATGTAGCATTAACCTGCAATATTTTGGGGGTTTTTCTGTATTGTAGCTAGGTCTACTTACTTGTTTATCTAGGTAAGCGAGAGCAAACACTCTTACATCATATAACTACCCATTTATCAATCTTTGAAATGAAATTAGGGTGTTCCCAACCCAAAGATCAAGATATCACCAATATATTCCACTTGGAATTATAAATGCAGTTTGGGACTTGAACTCTTTGTCCAAGGCCATTTGCCAGACATCATTATATAAGTCAGTAACTGAGATGAATTAGGAAGTTCTCAGTTGACTCTGGGCATCTGATATCTCATTTGTTTCTTTTCACATATTTCTAAAATTTATAGAATTTCCCAAATTAAAACAAGTTAATCTGTCCTATCACAAATCGGCTTATGTATTGGTCTGAAGTGAGTGTTTAATTTTGTCACTAGCTGAAGAAGTTGAGGACATCTTCATCAGACAAGAAGCAAGAGGCACCAATGGCTTTGGCTTGCACAGGCCTTGCCATCACGTTTCTGGAATTATTTGTTTGTCAGAACCCCAGACTGTGTCCTGGGACCTACCTTAGGACATTTTGTTTTGTAATATCAAATCCCAAGGATGTTGCTTGCCAAGACTCACACTGTTGTCCACCTGGCCAGGCCTGACCATTTTACAAATTGAAAATAGTGGACAGAAGATGTTATGGAAAATAGGCTATGCCCACAAGTTCATCATTAGGAGTAACTGCCTGCTGGATTCTAAAACTCCATGGTGTGTTCCCTACTCTACTCCTGATCAGTGATCCTGAATGATGTCTTGTTGTTCCTGGTTCTGTTTCTTCATTCCTCTCTTGCTTAGACATAGCTAGTAACTTCTTACTTCCTCATGAGTCCCATTCGCTTCCTTGTGCACTGCATGTATTCTGATGCCACACTCTGACCTCCAATTTTTCTGAATCTGGTTTCTGGCTCCTCCCCAGGAGGGAAGTATGTATTTCTTTCAGGTGCTGTACTTCCATCCCATTGTGGAGCTTCCGTTACCCTCTGGAGAGCGTCTACCTTATACCTACCATTCTGACTCCACCTCTACCCACCTCTTTTGCTCTCTGCAACTGGAATTATCTGTTGGACCCCATCTGTTGCTCCAACTGTAATACCACTTGTTTTCTAGTCCTGTAAGATGTGATCATACGGCTAACTTCATATATTTCTTCTTTTTAGATTTGAGATTTAAGAAATTTGCAGCAACAAGAATTGACTAATGGCAACTACTATTTCTTAATAAGAGTATTTTACTTATGTTCTCTGTTTCTTGAGATTCAAAATGTATTTTGAGGTGAGTTTATTCTACTCATTTAGTTGACAAATATTAGCTAAAACTGCACTATCTAAGCCAGATGCAGTGATTGCTAATGTCATGGTTTTAAAATATTATGAAGTTTATATCTCTGCACTTAAGATCAGAAGGTACTGTCTTAGGGGGGTTGCCCCTGTTTTTCTGAGTGCAGTAAGATCCTCAATAACTATTGCTATTTCTTGAAGAATCATTTTTAACTCTCAAAGGAAATTTTTACTTCACTCTATCAAGTTTTACTACAATGTTTCAGTGTTACTTATTCATTTCTCCCCCTGGTTCTTTTTTAAATAGAAGAAACTTTTTTTTTTATTATTATACTTTAAGTTCTAGGGTACATGTGCACAATGTGCAGGTTTGTTACATAGGTATACATGTGCCATGTTGGTTTTCTGCACCCATTAACTCATCATTTACATTAGGTGTTTCTCCTAATGCTACCCCTCTCCCTGCCCCCACCCCACGACAGGCCCCCATGTGTGATGTTCCCCACCCTGTGTCCAAGTGTTTTCGTTGTTCAGTTCTCACCTATGAGTGAGAACATGCGACATCATGCTACTATAAAGACACACGCACACGTATGTTTATTGCAGCACTATTCACAATAGCAAAAACTTGGAACCAACCCAAATGTCCATCAATGATAGACTGGATTAAGAAAATGTGGCACATATATACCGTAAAATACTATGCAGCCATAAAAAAGGATAAGTTCATATCCTTTGCAGGGACATGGATGAAGCTGGAAACCATCATTTTGAGCAAACTATCACAAGGACAGAAAACCAGAAGAAACTTCTAAAAATAGTTTTTCAATAAAGTATTCTTTGTTATAAGTAATTTTTACATATTTTGTAACTTCCATTTTCCTAAATATCTTTTATGGCATTCAACTTCACGATGACATGATGAAGCAAATTTAGGCCATGGGATGTAAAGTCCTTTGAAGGCAAAAGGAGACATGCATATGATCTTCCAAAATGTTTTCAAGTTACTTACATCATTATTATTCAACAGAGCAAATATCTTCCCATTCTCTGCCTACAGCAGGATAGCACACATTTCACAATTAACTCAGTCTCCTGAGTGCTGTCCTCTTCTGTTTCAGGGTGTCTCCTACAAAAAAATAATTGGACATGTTTTTGACAGTTTTATGTTTTCTTATTCCTGAATATTTATCAATTTACCAATAAGTACTATAAGACGCAATGCCTCACTGATTCTTCCTTTCAAGATCCTATTACTTGTTTATATTTTGAATCTAAAATGAGACTTGGCCAGGCACGGTGGCTCATACATGTAATCCCAGCACTTTGGGAGGCTGAGGTCGGCAATCGCTTGAGCCCAAGAATTCAAGACCAGCCTGGGCAACATGGCAAAACCTTGTCTCTACAAAAAATTTAAAAAAAAAAATTAGCTGGATGTGGTCCCATGTTTGTGGTCCCAGCTGCTTAGGAGGCTGAGGTGTGAGGATCGCTTGAGGCCAGGAAGTGGAGGTTTCAGTGAGCTGAAATTGTGCCACTGCACTCTAGCCTGGGCAAGAGACAGACCCTGTCTCAAAAAAATAATAATGAAAATAAAATGAGCCTTGCTTTAAAAACAACATATGCTGGAAAAATTAAATGGTGGGCTGAAGAATTTAAAACGCCTTAAGAATAGTTACTACTTATTGAATACCTAACATGTACAATGCATCATGTTAGGTGCATTTAAAGATTTTATTATTAATCCTCACAGTAAAAGGTATGTCTTATTATCTCCATTTTGTAGATAAAAAAGAGGTAACTGAAGCTCAGAAAGGTTTAATAATTTATCTAAGGTCACACAGCTAAAAAGTAACAGAACCGGAATTTGCAGTCAAGTCTGATTCCAACACCTAGGCCATTCTATTACACCGTGTTGCATCTAATGCATGTTAATTCTAAGTTTTGAAGTAGTGGAGAAATGAATTAATTGGAATAAGCCTAGGAGAACAGGAAAAACTTTCAGGGTAGGATAAAGGCTGGCATCTAAATATGAGGGCATGCCCAGGAATTTTTTATTCTAAGATGTATTAGATTTCTGTTGCTGCCTTAACAAATTACCACAAACTTAGTGACTTAGGTCAATTCAAATTTACTTATAATTCTGTAGTTCAGGAGTCCAACATGGGTCTCACTGGACCAAAATCAAGGTGTCAGCATGGTTGTGTAGCTTTCTGGAAGCCATAGAAAATAATCCATCTTCCTGCCTTTTCCATCTATAGAGGCCACCTGCATTCCTTGGTTTGAAGCCCCCTTCTTGTGTCTTCAAAGCCAGTAACAAAGCATCTTTTTAACCCTGCTTCCATTGGCACATATCTTCCTCTGTCTTCTGTCACCTCCTTCTTTCACTTTTAAAAGCTTGATTACATTGGGCCCAATTGGATAATCCAGGATAATCTCCCTATTTTAAAGGCAGTTGATTAGCAAACTTGATTCCATCTGCAACTTTGATTCATTTTTGCCATGGAACCTAACATATGCATAGACTCTGGGGAATAGGACTTGGATGTCTTCGGGGAACCATTATTCTGCCCACCACACAGAGATAGACACAATGAGATGTAAATCTCAGGGTAAATATAGACCTAGGACATTAGTGTCCTAAAAAGAGGGCAGGAAGATCATGAGTACAGTCAGGTCAAGTTCAAATCAAATCTAAGAAGGGTGTGTAGTAAAATAAGCAATCAAATGTAAATCATGTATAGGCCATTGGCAGAAATCAAGCAGGGCAGCATTTGGAAATTAGGACAAGAGTTAATAAGCTGTTATGGGTTGAATGGGCTGAACTGTATATCCCCAAAATTGATACATTGAAGTTCTAAGCCCCAGTTTCTCAGATGTGACCTTATTTAGGAATAGTATCCCTGCAGAGGTAATCAGTTAAGATGAGGTCATAATGAAGTACAGTGTGCCCCTAATCCAACATGACTGATATCCTTATAAAGAGAGAACACCATGTGAGCCTGAAGGCAGAGATCAAGGTGATGCCTCTACAAGTCAAAGAATGCTAAAGATTCCCAGCAAACCACCAGAAACTAAGGGAAAGTTGTGGAGCAGATTCTCTCTCATAGCCCTCAGAAGGAAGCAACCCTGGTGACACTTTAGACTTCTAGCTTTTAGAACTGTAAGACAGTAAATTTCTGTTGTTCAAGCTATCCAGTTTGTGGTACTGTGTTATAGCAGCCCTGGCAAACTAATACATAAGCTTCAGAGAATAACATGAGAGCTGAAGAAATTGGCAGAAAGCTCAGTCAATGGTGTAATTAGGAGATAGGAAATAAACACAACCAGGAACAGATGGGACACCAGGGTTAGAGAGGGGCCAGCAACAAATTGGACTTGATCTCAAATTAACAAATTGGGTAGGACTTATTCCAAGACCTTGAAAGGAAGCAGAGCCTGGTTTTGGGACAAAGGAGCTTCCCAGGTTAAGAAGCCAGTCAGGTGCACTGTCAGTGAGCAGCATAGCCCTGTGACAAATATATTCTTCTTACAAGTGCTTGGTCAATTTATTGACTGATTCTCTGTGGTTACCTTGCCTACAAATGAAGGCCACTGAAAGGTTTTTGTGTATTCATTTGTTTTAAATATTTGGTTACTCAAGGAAGTTAATTGGCTACCTCTCTCTGTTCACTTTGCAGAAGCAGCAACAGGAGAACATCTGGAGAGAGAAGGGTAAGAAATGCAACTTGTCTTTTGTGTGGTTCTTCCTCTCTTATATATGTGAAAGATTTCTTTAAAAAATAAACTGCGTCGAACTTCTTACATACAAAAATGCACTTGGTCATCCCAGTAGCAGTGGAATTGTACATTTTGGACAGTATATGAGTCTTTCTTTTTCCTCATTAGCATTAAATTTCTTAGAATTATACATGCAAGAAATTGGTTTCACCATTCTGCTGTAGGGTAAACAAAGAAAAATATAGATAATTGGCTACTTTGCATATAAATGCCAACCTACAGCACATACCAATGTAGAGATGGGTTAAATGTAAACAAATTTCTAGTCCTACAAGCTTCACTTCACTGCCAAGGTCAAGCAGGTGACTATACAATAACACCACATAAGTAAAATTTCAATGGCAATTTATATAAGCTAGGAAGACATGCTAATGTTGTTGAAATATGGTCCAGTATTCTCAGTCATATATATTTAAACCCTTGCCTATCAATGATCTTTCAATTCCTTTGTGGAAATCCATATTCTAATTGCCATATTTTTGTTTTTAGATTTATTTATTCTTTTTTCTCTCTTTCTTTCTCTTCCTCCTCTCTCTCTCTCTCGTTCGCTCTCCCTCTCTCTCTCTCTCATGTGTTTTAAGTATTAGGGCAATATGCTTCTTGATTCCAGTCCCTAAGGGGCAGATTTCTGCTGCAACCACTATTTACCCCCAAGCTTCAAGTCTTAATCAGCAGAATAGGAAAACTTCCCAACCTTTAAATTAGAACTCTATAAGCAAAGAAATCTCTTCATTCTTTCTTCTTCTCAGCTTGGGAAAATGGATGGGTATCCTGATTTTTACTTTTGTATTTGAGAACTATACTGTGTTGCTTGTCAACTGACATTGTGCAGATTGTTACATAAGAAAATATTCTTTTGAGTTTGGGAAATGCAAAAACTAGAGAGCAATAGAGAAAAACTTCATTCTGAACTTTTTATTAATATTTTAAACAATTTTATTTTTAGTATATATTTTTAAATTCTGTATTTAGAAAATAACTAATTTTTCCTTCCCATACCCTTTCATTCTGACTCATCTCTCCTACAAATCATGTGAACACTCTCGGCAATCTTCTTTTCAGAGATTCTCTCTTAGAAGGGAAATAAAAGAGGACACAAACAAATGGAAGAACATTCCATGCTCATGGATAGGAAGAATCAATATCGTGAAAATGGCCATACTGCCCAAGGTAATTTATAGATTCAGTGCCATCCCCATCAAGCTACCAATGACTTTCTTCACAGAATTGGAAAAAACTACTTTAAAGTTCATATGGAACCAAAAAAGAGCCTGCATTGCCAAGACAATCCTAACCAAAAGAACAATGCTGGAGGCATCATGCTACCTGACTTCAAACTATACTACAAGGCTACAGTAACCAAAATAGCATGGCACTGGTACCAAAACAGAGATATAAACCAATGGAACAGAATAGAGGCCTCAGAAATAACACCACACATCTACAACCATCTGATCTTTGACAAACCTGAGAAAAACAAGCAATGGGGAAAGGATTCCCTATTTAATAAATGGTGCTGGGAAAACTGGCTAGCCATATGTAGAAAGCTGAAACTGGATCCCTTCCTTACACCTTATACAAAAATTAATTCAAGATGGATTAAAGACTTAAATATTAGACCTAAAACCATAAAAACCCTAGAAGAAAACCTAGGCAATACCATTCAGGACATAGGCATGGGCAAGGACTTCATGACTAAAACACCAAAAGTAATGGCCACAAAAGCCAAAATTGACAAATGGGATCTAATTAAACCAAAGAGCTTCTGCACAGCAAAAGAAACTATCATCAGAGTGAACAGGCAACCTACAGAATGGGAGAGAATTTTTACAATCTACCCATCTGACAAAGGGTTAATATCCAGAATCTACAAAGAGCTTAAACAAATTCACAAGAAAAAAATCAAACAACCCCTTCAAAAAGTGGGCAAAGGATATGAACAGAGACTTCTCAAAAGAAGACATTTATGTAGCCAACAGACACATGAAAAAATGCTGATCATCACTGGCCATCAGAGAAATGAAAATCAAAACCACAATGAGATACCATCTCACACCAGTTAGAATGACAATCATTAAAAAGTCGGGAAACAACAGGTGCTGGAGAGGATGTGGAGAAACAGGAACACTTTTACACTGTTGGTGGGACTGTAAACTAGTTCAACCATTGTGGAAGACAGTATGGTGATTCCTCAAGAATCTAGAACTAGAAATACCATTTGACCCAGCCATCCCATTACTGGGTACATACCCAAAGAAGTATAAATCATGCTGCTATAAAGACATATGCACATGTATGTTTATTGCGGCACTATTCACAATAGCAAAGACTTGGAACCAACCCAAGTGTCCAACAATGATAGACTGGATTAAGAAAATGTGGCACATACACACCATGGAATACCATGCAGCCATAAAAAAGGATGAGTTCATGTCCTTTGTAGAGACACGGATGAAGCTGGAAACCATCATTCTGAGCAAACTATCACAAGGACAGAAAACCAAACACCGCATGTTCTCACTCATAGGTGGGAATTGAACAATGAGAACACTTGGACACATGGTGGGGAACATCACACACCGGGGCCTGTCATGGGGTAGGGGGAAGGGGGAGGGATAGCATTAGGAGATATACCTAATGTAAATGACGAGTTAATGGGTGCAGCACACCAACATGGCACATGTATACACATGTAACAAAGCTGCACATTGTGCACATGTACCCTAGAACTTAAAGTATAATTTTTTAAAAAAAAAAAAAAAAAAGAAGGGAAATAAAAAACAAAAATAAAAGAATACATTTTTCCGACATTTCAAGGAATGGGATCTCTAGGTAGGAGGAGACAACTGACCACCCCACACCAACTCTGTGTCCTTGGGGTTCACCTTCCCATTGATGCCCCCATTCTGAATCCTCAGGGGTCTACAATAAAACTCCAACCCAAATAGGAAGAAAACCCCTTTCCTTGGTTTCCTTTGGCATGGCTTAGGCAGGATAGAACTTTCAGTACAACTCTACTATAGGAAGGGAAGAGAAGAAAGGGAAATAAAAGAGTACGAAAACATAAAAACAATACAGTTTCCAAGCACAGGTTCCTGATACTCTTGCTGTCTGTCCTGCATGTACCTGCTGTCTGAGAAATGTGCATAGCCTCAAAGTATCCTCTTAGTAATCTCCACCAAGAGTTCCTTTTAATCATCTGTAGCTAGACTAAGCAAGACTAGGTGACTTTTGCTTGCAACCTATTACTGATCCAATTTCTAATCTGAGAAACTTTCCTCTTCCCAGGTTCTTTATTTCTGTAATAATCTCGCCTTTCAGATGAGATCCTAATTCCTTAACTGCCAAGATGTGGCTACAAGTATAACCACAGCTTATGAGATATTGTGTAAATTTAAAGTTTAAAGTAATTTACCTTCAACAACAGGCAACTTGTTTCGATATACTACTTTTAATACCATCAGAGGTATAAAAAGAATGAGCATTTGGTGTTAGAACATCCAAGTTTGAATCCTAAATCCATCATTTACTAGCTGTTTCACTCAAAGCAAGGCAGAAACTTCACAGATTTCCAGTGTCTTCATCTGGAAAATGGGGATAATAATGTCACCTCTGCCTGCATCACTATAATATTCTACTGAAAAATAATGTACCAAAATGGCTTTATAATTACAAAATTTTAAACAAACACAAGCTCTTAGCCTTACTGTTCTCTGTATGCCACTTTAAATACAGCATTTTTGGAGGAAGACAGAAGATAAACACACACACAAAAAAAGTATACAAATAATCTAAATAAAACTCAGTTTTAGCATGGCATCATTCTGAAAGAAACAACAGTTTAACAACCAAAATCATAATGATTGATAGTATTATAGTAACTGAAAAGCAATTTAAATATTTACAGAAGTCTCTCAAAAATACCAAATGGAAATTTTAGCCTACCACATAGAAAAAGTTCTTAAAATTTTCTTTCTCCATCTCTTTCTGTATAGCTTTCATCCTCTTTAGTTCTATCTCCAAACCAACTTCAAAACTCAAAATAAACCTCTTCCCCAAACCAGCCCACTCTGGCTCTTATCCCCAGTTTCTTTCACCTTTTTGGTCTATTATTTTAGTTTTCCAATAACTCTCTTCTTTTACCCCTATAGCAAGCCCTTCTAGCTGGGTTCCTTTCAAATATCTTCTTCACCTCTCGCACTGATTCTGTACAAGACAGACCCATAAAACTCAGCTGGCAAACACATAATTCTCCTTATGGATCAACAGAAAATAAGTTCTGGACACTTGTGAGTTATTTTTTTATGTGGCTATAAATATGATGTTTATTACCATTACATCTTGTGAAATTTAGAGTGAAACTTAGTTTCTTTTTTTTTTTTTTTTTTTGGGTAAAGGGATAAACCCATATGAGATTTGGGGGAAGCTTTTATTTATTTTATTTTTTGTCTTTTCTTTTTATTATTATTATTATTATACTTTAGGTTTTATGGTACATGTGCGCAATGTGCAGGTAAGTTACATATGTATACATGTGCCATGCTGGTGCGCTGCACCCACTAACTCGTCATCTAGCATTAGGTATATCTCCCAATGCTATCCCTCCCTCCTCCCCCCACCCCACCACAGTCCCCGAAATGTGATGTTCCCCTTCCTGTGTCCATGTGTTCTCATTGTTCAATTCCCACCTATGAGTGAGAATATGCAGTGTTTGGTTTTCTGCTCCTGCGATAGTTTACTGAGAATGATGATTTCCAATTTCATCCATGTCCCTACAAAGGACATGAACTCATCATTCTTTATGGCTGCATAGTATTCCATGGTGTATATGTGCCACATTTTCTTAATCCAGTCTATCATTGTTGGACATTTGGGTTGGTTCCAAGTCTTTGCTATTGTGAATAATGCCGCAATAAACATACGTGTGCATGTGTCTTTATAGCAGCATGATTTATAATCCTTTGGGTATATACCCAGTAATGGGATGTCTGGGTCGAATGGAATTTCTAGTTCTAGATCCCTGAGGAATCGCCACACTGACTTCCACAAGGGTTGAACTAGTTTACAGTCCCAACAACAGTGTAAAAGTGTTCCTATTTCTCCACATCCTCTCCAGCACCTGTTGTTTCCTGACTTTTTAATGATTGCCATTCTAACTGGTGTGAGATGGTATCTCATTGTGGTTTTGATTTGCATTTCTCTGATGGCCAGTGATGGTGAGCATTTTTTCATGTGTTTTTTGGCTGCATAAATGTCTTCTTTTGAGAAGTGTCTGTTCATGTCCTTCACCCACTTTTTGATGGGGTTGTTTGTTTTTTCTTGTAAATTTGTTGGAGTTCATTGTAGATTCTGGATATTAGCCCTTTGTCAGATGAGTAGGTTGTGAAAATTTTCTCCCATTTTGTAGGTTGCCTGTTCACTCTGATGGTAGTTTCTTTTGCTGTGCAGAAGCTCTTTAGTTTAATTAGATCCCATTTGTCAATTTTGGCTTTTGTGGCCATTGCTTTTGGTGTTTTAGACATGAAGTCCTTGCCCATGCCTATGTCCTGAATGGTAATGCCTAGGTTTTCTTCTAGGGTTTTTATAGTTTTAGGTCTAACGTTTAAGTCTTTAATCCATCTTGAAGTGATTTTTGTATAAGGTGTAAGGAAGGGATCCAGTTTCAGCTTT
This sequence comes from Pongo pygmaeus, assembly GCF_028885625.2. Lineage (NCBI taxonomy): Eukaryota > Metazoa > Chordata > Mammalia > Primates > Hominidae > Pongo > Pongo pygmaeus. Next base: position 53,638,527 of record NC_085930.1, on the reverse strand, counting down.
CTCCATATGGCTAGCCAGTTTTCCCAGCACCATTTATTAAATAGGGAATCCTTTCCCCATTGCTTGTTTTTCTCAGGTTTGTCAAAGATCAGATAGTTGTAGATATGTGGCATTATTTCTGACGGCTTTGTTCTGTTCCATTGATCTATATCTCTGTTTTGGTACCAGTACCATGCTGTTTTGGTTACTGTAGCCTTGTAGTATAGTTTGAAGTCAGGTAGTGTGATGCCTCCAGCTTTGTTCTTTTGGCTTAGGATTGACTTGGCGATGCGGGCTCTTTTTTGGTTCCATATGAACTTTAAAGTAGTTTTTTCCAATTCTGTGAAGAAAGTCATTGGTAGCTTGATGGGGATGGCATTGAATCTGTAAATTACCTTGGGAAGGATGGCCATTTTCACGATATTGATTCTTCCTACCCATGAGCATGGAATGTTCCTCCATTTGTTTGTATCCTCTTTTATTTCCTTGAGCAGTAGTTTGTAGCTCTCCTTGAAGTGGTCCTTCACATCCCTTGTAAGTTGGATTCCTAGGTATTTGATTCTCTTTGAAGCAATTGTGAATGGGAGTTCACTCATGATTTGGCTCTCTGTTTGTCTGTTATTGATGTATAAGAATGCTTGTGATTTTTGTACATTGATTTTGTATCCTGAGACTTTGCTGAAGTTGCTTATCAGCTTAAGGAGATTTTGGGCTGAGACAATGGGTTTTTCTAGATATACAATCATGTCATCTGCAAACAGGGACAATTTGACTTCCTCTTTTCCTAATTGAATACCCTTTATTTCCTTCTCCTGCCTAATTGCCCTGGCCAGAACTTCCAACACTATGTTGAATAGAAGCGGTGAGAGAGGGCATCCCTGTCTTGTGCCAGTTTGCAAAGGGAATGCTTCCAGTTTTTGCCCATTCAGTATGATATTGGCTGTGGGTTTGTCATAGATAGCTCTTATTATTTTGAGATATGTCCCATCAATACCTAATTTATTGAGAGTTTTTAGCATGAAGAGTTGTTGAATTTTGTCAAAGGCCTTTTCTGCATCAATTGAGATAATCATGTGTTTTTTGTCTTTGGTTCTGTTTATATGTTGGATTACATTTATTGATTTGCATATATTGAACCAGCCTTGCATCCCAGGGATGAAGCCCACTTGATCATGGTGGATAAGCTTTTTGATGTGCTGCTGGATTCTGTTTGCCAGTATTTTATTGAGGATTTTTGCATCAATGTTCATCAAGGATATTGGTCTAAAATTCTCTTTTTTTGTTGTGTCTCTGCCAGGCTTTGGTATCAGGATGATGCTGGCCTCATAAAATGAGTTAGGGAGGATTCCCTCTTTTTCTGTTGATTGGAATAGTTTCAGAAGGAATGGTACCAGCTCCTCCTTGTACCTCTGATAGAATTCGACTGTGAACCCATCTGGTCCTGGACTTTTTTTGGTTGGTAAGCTATTGATTATTGCCTCAATTTCAGCTCCTGTTATTGGTCTATTCAGAGATTCAACTTCTTCCTGGTTTAGTCTTGGGAGGGTGTATGTGTTGAGGAATTTTTCCATTTCTTCTAGATTTTCTAGTTTATTTGCATAGAGGTGTTTGTAATATTCTCTGATGGTAGTTTGTATTTCCGTGGGATCGGTGGTGATATCCCCTTTATCATTTTTTATTGCATCTATTTGATTCTTCTCTCTTTTTTTTTATTAATCTTGCTAGCGGTCTATCAATTTTGTTGATCCTTTCAAAAAACCAGCTCCTGGATTCATTAATTTTTTGAAGGTTTTTTTGTGTCTCTATTTCCTTCAGTTCTGCTCTGATTTTAGTTATTTCTTGCCTTCTGCTAGCTTTTGAATGTGTTTGCTCTTGCTTTTCTAGTTCTTTTAATTGTGATGTTAGGGTGTCAAGTTTGGATCTTTCCTGCTTTCTCTTGTGGGCATTTAGTGCTATAAATTTCCCTCTACACACTGCTTTGAATGCATCCCAGAGATTCTGGTATGTTGTGTCTTGGTTCTTGTTGGTTTCAAAGAACATCTTTATTTCTGCCTTCATTTCGTTATGTACCCAGTAGTCATTCAGGAGCAGGTTGTTCAGTTTCCATGTAGTTGAGCGGTTTTGAGTGAGATTCTTAATCCTGAGTTCTAGCTTGATTGCACTGTGATCTGAGAGATAGTTTGTTATAATTTCTGTTCTTTTACATTTATTGAGGAGAGCTTTATTTCCAAGTGTGTGGTCAATTTTGGAATAGGTGTGGTGTGGTGCTGAAAAAAATGTATATTCTGTTGACTTGGGGTGGAGAGTTCTGTAGATGTCTATTAGGTCCACTTGGTGCAGAGCTGAGTTCAATTCCTGGGTATCCTTGTTGACTTTCTGTCTCATTGATCTGTCTAATGTTGACAGTGGGGTGTTAAAGTCTCCCATTATTAATGTGTGGGAGTCTAAGTCTCTTTGTAGGTCACTCAGGACTTGCTTTATGAATCTGGGTGCTCCTGTATTGGGTGCATATATATTTAGGATAGTTAGCTCTTCTTGTTGAATTAATCCCTTTACCATTATGTAATGGCCTTCTTTGTCTCTTTTGATCTTTGTTGGTTTCAAGTCTGTTTTATCAGAGACTAGGATTGCAACCCCTGCCTTTTCTTGTTTTCCATTTGCTTGGTAGATCTTCCTCCATCCTTTTATTTTGAGCCTATGTGTGTCTCTGCACGTGAGATGGGTTTCCTGAATACGGCACACTGATGGGTCTTGAGTCTTTATCCAATTTGCCTGTCTGTGTCTTTTAATTGGAGCATTTAGTCCATTTACATTTAAAGTTAATATTGTTATGTGTGAATTTGATCCTGTCATTATGATGTTAGCTGGTTATTTTGCTTGTTAGTTGATGCAGTCTCTTCCTAGTCTCGATGGTCTTTACATTTTGGCATGATTTTGCAGTGGCTGGTACTGGTTGTGCCTTTCCATGTTTAGCGCTTCCTTCAGGAGCTCTTTTAGGGCAGGCCTGGTGGTGACAAAATCTCTCAGCATTTGCTTGTCTGTAAAGTATTTTATTTCTCCTTCACTTATGAAGCTTAGTTTGCCTGGATACGAAATTCTGGGTTGAAAATTCTTTTCTTTAAGAATGTTGAATATTGGCCCCCACTCTCTTCTGGCTTGTAGGGTTTCTGCCGAGAGATCCGCTCTTAGTCTGATGGGCTTCCCTTTGATGGTAACCCGACCTTTCTCTCTGGCTGCCCTTAACATTTTTTCCTTCATTTCAACTTTGGTGAATCTGACAATTATGTGCCTTGGAGTTGCTCTTCTTGAGGAGTATCTTTGTGGCGTTCTCTGTATTTCCTGAATCTGAATGTTGGCCTGCCTTGCTAGATTGGGGAAGTTCTCCTGGATAATATCCTGCAGAGTGTTTTCCAACTTGTTTCCATTCTCCCCGTCACTTTCAGGTACACCAACCAGACGTAGATTTGGTCTTTTCACATAGTCCCACATTTCTTGGAGGCTTTGCTCATTTCTTTTTATTCTTTTTTCTCTAAACTTCCCTTCTCGCTTCATTTCATTCATTTCATCTTCCAGGGCTGATACCCTTTCTTCCATTTGATCGCATCGGCTCCTGAGGCTTTTGCATTCTTCACGTAGTTCTCGAGCCTTGGTTTTCAGCTCCATCAGCTCCTTTAAGCACTTCTCTGTATTGGTTATTCTAGTTATACATTCTTCTAAATTTTTTTCAAAGTTTTCAACTTCTTTGCCTTTGGTTTGAATATCCTCCCGTAGCTCGGAGTAATTTGATCGTCTGAAGCCTTCTTCTCTCAGCTCGTCAAAGTCATTTTCCGTCCAGCTTTGTTCCGTTGCTGGTGAGGAACTGCATTCCTTTGGAGGAGGATAGGTACTCTCCTTTTTATAGTTTCCAGTTTTTCTGCTCTGTTTTTTCCCCATCTTTGTGGTTTTATCTACTTTTGGTCTTTGATTATGGTGATGTACAGATGGGTTTTTGGTGTGGATGTCCTTTCTGTTAGTTTTCCTTCTAATAGACAGGACCCTCAGCTGCAGGTCTGTTGGAGTACCTGGCCGGCCGTGTGAGGTGTCAGTCTGCCCCTGCTGGGGGGTGCCTCCCAGTTAGGCTGCTCGGGGGTCAGGGGTCAGGGACCCACTTGAGGAGGCAGTCTGCCCGTTCTCAGATCTCCAGCTGCGTGCTGGGAGAACCACTGCTCTCCTCAAAGCTGTCAGACAGGGACATTTAAGTCTGCAGCGGTTACTGCTGTCTTTTTGTTTGTCTGTGCCCTGCCCCCCAGAGGTGGAGCCTACAGAGGCAGGCAGGCCTCCTTGAGCTGTGGTGGGCTCCACCCAGTTCAAGCTTCCAGGCTGCTTTGTTTACCTAAGTGAGCCTGGGCAATGGCGGGCGACCCTCCCCAGCCTCGCTGCCGACTTGCTGTTTGATCTCAGACTGCTGTGCTAGCAAACAGCGAGACTCCGTGGGCGTAGGACCCTCTGAGCCAGGTGCGGGCTATAATCTCCTGGGGCACCGTTTCCTAAGCCCGTCGGAAAAGCACAGTATTCGGGTGGGAGTGGCCCGATTTTTCAGGTGCCGTCTGTCACCCCTGGAAAGGGAACTCCCTGACCCCTTGTGCTTCCCGAGTGAGGCAATGCCTCGCCCCTGCTACTGCTGGCGCACGGTGCACTCACCCACTGACCTGCGCCCACTGTCTGGCACTCCCTAGTGAGATGAACACGGTACCTCAGATGGAAATGCAGAAATCACCCGTCTTCTGCGTCGCTCACGCTGGGAGCTGTAGACCGGAGCTGTTCCTATTCGGCCATCTTGGCTTCTTCCCCCTTGTGAAACTTATTTTCTAAAGTCTCCCTCAAAGCACTGTATATGGACAAGGAGTTATGTGGCTCTCTGACAGTCCACTGGCACCTTTTTATCCACATTTGTTATTTACTTTGAAAAATTGTTCTTTCAATTCCTTAGAACTTTTAGGTAACTACTATCTTGTTTAGCTCATGTGTTTGCATGATATTTATCAATTCTGCCAGAAGTGAGTTTGCAAATACATACAGCACTTGCTGCCATCCCTCCCTCCCATGTTCATGGCAGATATCATTAATGAATTATTGTGTTTTTTTCTATACGGAGCCCAGATTAGAATCCTCAACACGCTCCTGCAACCCTGTATTCTCAAACTTTGGTGTGCATCAGAATCACCTGGAAGACTTATTTATGATAGAGATTACCTCAGAGTTCCTGATGTAGAAGGTCTGGAGCAAAGACCAAGAATTTGCATTTCTGACAAGTTCCCAAGTGATGCTGATGCTGCTAGTTGGGGGTCCACACTCTGAGAAACACTGTTCCTGTCAACTACTACCATGAGCAAACTCAGCTGACCCATAACATAGAACCTATTTGTTATCCCTTATCTCTATGGGTCTTCAGGAAACAGGTAATAGCCTTCCAGAAGAGATGAGAACCCTTAACAGTTCATGTTACAGGTATCCTTTAAAAGCTTTCTTCTCATTGAGTCAGAAAACTCTGGTTTCCCCTTCTAAAATACTTCCACTCAATATCATGTATCCTCCATCATAAATCCTTTGTTTGGGACTTAATTCCAGCTTTTTGGACTATGCCTTTGAACTTATTGCTATGAACTATCAAATCAATCTTCAATCCCACCTTCAATCAGAAGAAAGCAAGTGAAAGGGCTCCTAATTATCCTAGAAGATAATTTGGAAAGGAATCATGAGGCTTTCTAATAGGGAAAAAAATGGTACAAACAGGACCTAAATTGATTTAAAAATTTTTTTGGTGGATTTTGCTTGTTTCCGTGCTATCAACCATTCAGTATAGAAAACAAACTAAATGGCTAAAACTTAGGAAAACTGAAGAAGGAAGGAAATGAGGGGGAACACTCAAAGTGAAAAGGGAATACTAAAGAAGCAATTAATGTCTTCTCTCTGATAAGCTGCAAACAGATAGTTAAGAGCTTTTAACACTGCGTGGAAGCACAGATGTGCTTTGCAGTGTACCCACCCACACAGATACCTGTACATGAAAACTAATTTTTTAAAAAAAAGCTAAATACAACACATAGTTACACAACATGGCGGGACTAACTCCTATTGAGTGCCCACTTTGTACCAGACTTTTAAGCAGACATAATTCGAGTGTGGGACCAGTCATAAATGATGACTAACTTGTAAAACTGATGTAAACATCCATTGAATACAATCAAATAATCATCCAGTGGTTATCACTTGGCATCCTTGGATAGCCAAATGTCATACACAATGTAATGCAGAGATGATTCAACAACATTCAACAAATATTTATTGAATACTGAGTTGGAAAACATCTGTGTACACGCCAAAATGTCCTGCTGTTATGGAGCTTATATTCTAGCTGGAAGAGAGAGTACCAGAAAATGTAATAAATAAATAAACCAATTGTATGGTATGCTAGGAGGTGAAGGGTGCAATGGAGTGAAGAAAACAAATAGAGTAGGACATGGGAGATCAGGAGCTCTGGGGATTGGGTGTAAGTCAGTTTTTAGTAGGTCTGGGGTAGGTCTCATTGAAAGCATAACATTTGAACCAAGATTTGAAGGAGGTTCTCTACAACTTCCACAGGTGACTGCTGCTTTTTCTGCCTTATATGCCTGTCTTAATTTACTGTTATTGCCAGGGAATCTCTGCTGGCCCAGAATGCATGTTGTTTCACCACAGATCTTTGGACAGGAAGGCTGATTTAGATGCTTACAAGAGACGAGCAGAACCAGGTCTGGTCTTTGTCTAAGTGAAGCACTTGTTGTTTCCCCACCCAGACCTTTAGATTTTCAAACTACTCTTTCTTCAAATGGCTCACTTTTGCTGGTTTGATATATTCTTCATCATATTATTATTATGAATAATAATAGCAAACATTAAAGTTTATTGGGCATCAAGCTAAGTATCAAGCTCAGCATTAAGCACTCTATATATACCATCTCATTTAATTCTCATAACAGTTCCATGAAATAGAGAATGTTATTACTTCTATCTTACGGATAAGAAAACTGAAGCTTGGGGAGGTTAAATAGCTTGCTCAAGATTAAAGAGCTGGTAAGTGCCAGAGTCAGGCTGCAAGCCTGTCTGATTCCAAAGTGGATTTAGTTAATAAATTTAGTACTGAATTAAATATATTCCTTAATACAAACTTTAAACTGTATAGTAAAGATCACAAATTTAATGGTTTTTTGAAGACATTGCTTTAGCCATCTTGGGTAATTTACACCCACAAAGAATATGACATTTGTTCTCACAATGCTTCTGATTGTCCAGTGCCATGGTTTCACAAATTTCATTTAGCAGTAAAATCTTTTACTAAACAAAACCTTACAATAGAAAACTGGATCAGTCATAGTCCTAGCACGACAAATTCAAACTGAAGGAAAACTCAAAAAGGGTAAGTGAATAGGGCTTAATGAAGGGGCTATTCACAAAGGTCTGGGTGGGATAAAGGGAAAACTACAAGGGAAGGTGAGAGTACCTCAGGGCCAGGAATGGTGTTGCCACCCCTGGGCCTGAAGGTGCAAGAAAGAGGGCAGAGTGATGATCAAGACCTGGCAAGAACTGAAGCTATGGGAGAGGGTCACCAAATAAGAGAGATGGGCTTTGGTAGAGGAATGAAGCCATTGCCAACCACAACCTAGAAATTAAGGACTCTGGAAAAGAAATACCCCTGCTTCTCTCTCCTTCTGCCCTCCAATCTACTGCTGCTTCTTCCATTGGCTGAACCCAATAGAAAGCTAAAGGTCAAGGAAGTTCAATTAATGCAATCCATAGAAGTCAGCCTCCCGAGACAAAAGGCAAGATGAAAAGGACAGAGAATGGATTTAAACAAGCAAACAGAAGATATCCAGCACAGAACCAAATATGAAAACTCGTCAAGCAGAATTTTTCCTGTTGAATAGGGGTGGGGTCTTCAGAGCCTGCCAACTTGCTTCTCCACACTCACTTAGTTTCACTACAACAATCTCCGTGAAACCTTTGTTGAACTCTAGTGCTCTAGTCTAGTCCTTATGTTATAAATATCTCAGTCACAATCAACTACAGGTATGTGTGCATTGCCAACCACCATTTTTGAAAAACACAATATGTGTGTACATAATCATAGCACAAAAGAGAGGTACCAGACCTGTCCCTGAAGGCTCAGAGTTCCAGGCTCTGGAAAGAATAGTCTGATAGTACATGTGATCATACTGAGGGTCCCCTGAATCTGGGAACCTGAGGGCTGAATGAAACATGTATGAGATGTATAGGCCAGCTGAGGACCAACCCTCTTTCCCCACTAGACAGGCTTTGGGCTTATAGGGGCTTCCATGGGGCAGCCTTGTCTGTTATTAAATGGGACTTTCCCAAAGGGATTCACAATTAAGTTTTGTGTGTCCATCAGATTAGAGAGAGGAATTTATATCCAAAGGCAATGAAATATGTAGTTATTCACAAGGATAAACAAGGAAATTGATATACGGGGAGAGGGGGCAAAAATAAAGGGTAGTTGGAAAGAGGATCACATAGGTAAGATAAGTTATTAGGTAAGATATTAATCAGAAAAGTGACCACAAAGTGCCCATCACTAACCAAGTGCAAGTCTAATGCAGTTACTGGCAGCTGAGAAGCAATACCCTCCAAATATGCTCTGAAGTCTGAATCACAGCCTGGCCTCCTCTGCGGGGGCTGCTGCAGGTCCATCAGTCACTGGGCAGAGCTGCTGAGCACACCCTCTGCTGCTATGCAGAGAAGTCTGACTAGGAAAGCCAAAACTAGGATGGGGATGGGCGGGGATGGAGAGGCGCCAGCACACAGAAGCCAGACAGCCAGCCAGATATTCTATCACTGGAGCTCCTACTTAAATCTCTTGGTTCACTGGAGAAATAGTTTTTTGGGGGGGGTAGAGAGGGATGTTGTTTTTAATCTCAGTAGCTAGAGTGGCCTTCATGGGGAACAAAAATAAGCTAAACGGAGGAGAAAGGTACAGCTGTTCTTTGCTTTCTGAAGAGTTCTCCAAATCTCTTGTTTTATTATGTGTTGATGCAGCTGCCCAGCCAGAGGAACACGGCTTACCTCTGTGCCAAATGTAGGTAGAGAACAAGGTGGTGTGAGATGCAGCCTATACTGTCCCATCTCCCTTCTGTGTTATGGCTCCTGGCCCTGCCCCCCTCCACAGCATGTCTCTCCTCTAGGTTGGCAAGCTTTATATTAATAACATAAAACCTTTGTCACACATGAGATGGAATGCAAATCGTCTTACATATATTATCACATTTAATTAACAACATTATGAGGTAGGTACTGTTATTACCACTGTCTATCTAGACGGGGAAATTAGGACTTAGGAAGTCAAGAAACTCATAAACAAACAGCAGGCTGGAGTTTGAGCCGCAGCAGGCTGACTCAGTACCTGTGCACATAAACACCAGACTATCCTGTCTTGTCCATATATGGTTAGTACTTCACCTTATGACTTTGTTTCCTCTGTCCTTTGAGTCAGCCTGGCCTCCATGTTTCTGACTCTAGACTGATCACTTAATATTTGGTTTTTAATTATTTTCTCTGTCACAGATGCTATAAAGGGAAGGCCAGATGCTGCTTTCCTGGCTTCTCTCTTCTCCTAAGAAAAGCCAGTCAGAGGGCCATCTGCAGGGCAATCAGTCCTGGTCAGGAAGAGGAAAGCACCCAGGCCTGTCCTTTGGAGGGCCATCCCTCCTCCACATAGAATCCCATTCTCAGATCTAATGTTGAATGCAGAGCCGTGCCTTGAAATGTAGTTTAGCTGAATCCAGAAAGCCTCCCCAAACCTTGTACATCCTCTAATGAGGAAAAGGAAGCTGGGCCATTAGCCTGAATCTATGACAGTGCCCATGAAAAACAACGTTTGCTTCGCAAAACTGAGTCAGAGAGGAGAGGAAAATAACTCACACTTCAAAATCACCTCACCAAGTGTTTTCAGAGAATTAAGAATGATTTAAATGCTCACATTTAGGAATTCAATTGCAATTCAGAAAGCTACTAAAATTTTCCTTATTCACAATAATACATGGGTTTAGATAAGACCTTTCAGTTTCATCTGTATATTTCAGTATTATAGGGGTAGATTTGAAATTGCTTTCTGTGTGTATCATGGAACTTCATGCTTCAATTCCATATCCTCTGCCTTTTTTCTTTTCCCAAGTGAAACTATCAATTTTTCTGGTATATTTTGCATATGTATATATTCATACATACATACTTATTCATATTTAAATGAAAATTAAGAAGATTAAAAATAAAGTTTACATGAATCATGGAAGCAGCTACTTAACCACCTCAGTTTTTCCTGCCTCTCTTTGTGGTATAGGCTTTGTCTCTTGTTCTAGAGAATAAAAAGATATATGGAATTACATATATTTCAGGATATATCTGTGGTTATTCATGGTTTTAGTCTCTAAAGCTTAATCTCAGCCTTAGAATTAATTTTATCCTTTGTATTATGGCACATTTGCTTGCAGGGAAGAGAAATCTACTTAACATGGCTCAAGTAAAGGGGGCTTATTATAACGATACAGATCTACAAAACAAGAGGCCTCAGAAAAACCAAGCAAATCAGGAAACTCCAGCAATAGTCATTCTTTTTTTTTTTTTTTCTTTTTTCAAATTTCTTTTTTTTTTTTCTTTTATTATTATTATTATTATTATTATACTTTAGGTTTTATGGTACATGTGCGCAATGTGCAGGTAAGTTACATATGTATACATGTGCCATGCTGGTGCGCTGCACCCACCAATTCGTCATCTAGCATTAGGTATATCTCCCAATGCTATCCCTCCCCCCTCCCCCCACCCCACCACAGTCCCCAGAGTGTGATGTTCCCCTTCCTGTGTCCATGTGTTCTCATTGTTCAATTCCCACCTATGAGTGAGAATATGCGGTGTTTGGTTTTTTGTTCTTGCGATAGTTTACTGAGAATGATGATTTCCAATTTCATCCATGTCCCTACAAAGGACGTGAACTCATCATTTTATATGGCTGCATAGTATTCCATGGTGTATATGTGCCACATTTTCTTAATCCAGTCTATCATTGTTGGACATTTGGGTTGGTTCCAAGTCTTTGCTATTGTGAATAATGCCGCAATAAACATACGTGTGCATGTGTCTTTATAGCAGCATGATTTATAGTCCTTTGGGTATATACCCAGTAATGGGATGGCTGGGTCGAATGGAATTTCTAGTTCTAGATCCCTGAGGAATCGCCACACTGACTTCCACAAGGGTTGAACTAGTTTACAGTCCCACCAACAGTGTAAAAGTGTTCCTATTTCTCCACATCCTCTCCAGCACCTGTTGTTTCCTGACTTTTTAATGATTGCCATTCTAACTGGTGTGAGATGGTATCTCATTGTGGTTTTGATTTGCATTTCTCTGATGGCCAGTGATGGTGAGCATTTTTTCATGTGTTTTTTGGCTGCATAAATGTCTTCTTTTGAGAAGTGTCTGTTCATGTCCTTCGCCCACTTTTTGATGGGGTTGTTTGTTTTTTTCTTGTAAATTTGTTGGAGTTCATTGTAGATTCTGGATATTAGCCCTTTGTCAGATGAGTAGGTTGCGAAAATTTTCTCCCATTTTGTAGGTTGCCTGTTCACTCTGATGGTAGTTTCTTTTGCTGTGCAGAAGCTCTTGAGTTTAATTAGATCCCATTTGTCAATTTTGGCTTTTGTTGCCATTGCTTTTGGTGTTTTAGACATGAAGTCCTTGCCCATGCCTATGTCCTGAATGGTAATGCCTAGGTTTTCTTCTAGGGTTTTTATGGTTTTAGGTCTAACATTTAAGTCTTTAATCCATCTTGAATTGATTTTTGTATAAGGTGTAAGGAAGGGATCCAGTTTCAGCTTTCTATGTATGGCTAGCCAGTTTTCCCAGCACCATTTATTAAATAGGGAATCCTTTCCCCATTTCTTGTTTTTGTCAGGTTTGTCAAAGATCAGATACTTGTAGATGTGTGGCATTATTTCTGACGGCTCTGTTCTGTTCCATTGATCTATATCTCTGTTTTGGTACCAGTACCATGCTGTTTTGGTTACTGTAGCCTTGTAGTATAGTTTGAAGTCAGGTAGTGTGATGCCTCCAGCTTTGTTCTTTTGGCTTAGGATTGACTTGGCGATGCGGATTCACAATTGCTTCAAAGAGAATAAAATACCTAGGAATCCAACTTACAAGGGATGTGAAAGACCTCTTCAAGGAGAACTACAAACCACTGCTCAAGGAAATAAAAGAGGATACAAACAAATGGAAGAACATTCCATGCTCATGGGTAGGAAGAATCAATATCATGAAAATGGCCATCTTTCCCAAGGTAATTTACAGATTCAATGCCATCCCCATCAAGCTACCAATGACTTTCTTCACAGAATTGGAAAAAACTACTTTAAAGTTCATATGGAACCAGCAATAGTCATTCTGTTTCCACCATAAACACTATTCAGCTACCAATGTCCTCAGTTTCTAGCTTTCTTGGTTCAAATTAGAGAGAGAGAGAGAGTCTGCTCAGTCAGCTCAGTCTGTACATTAGTTCTCTTTGAGTCAAATGACACCCCTGTGGTCACTGTAGCCAAGCAAAGTAAGACAGGGTTATTTGCTACCAACAGAGCCACTAGAGCTATATTGCAGATTCTCTCAATAGAATATGTGGTTAAATGTATATGAGTGCATGTTTGGGGTTGAATGGAGATGGTGGAGAAAATGATAAATATCAATTTCTAATATATCCATTCAAGAAAATCTAAGATGAAAAATTATTTTTCTTCAAGGTTTCATATTGTTTGCTCAAACCCTAGGTTTCTAGGGGGCACTTCTAGCATATCCTTATTTTAAAGTTTAGTGAAAGACTGTGTGCTAAAATGTCTGTTCTCTGCCCCACAAACTGCTTCAAGCACTAGGGCTTAAGGTAGTGAAAAATAATACATAAGAGCAGCATACAACTTAACAATAAATTATGTCCTAAGAGTTTCTTGATGTATTAGTTTGCTATGGCCTCTCTAACAAATGAATACAACAATAAAGAAATGTATTTTCTCACGATTCTGGGAGCCAGAAATCAAGATCAAGGTGTGTTGCAGGGTTGGCTTCTTGTGACCTTTCTCCCAACTTGCAGATGGCTGTGTTCTCCCCCTATCTTCATATGGCCTTCCACGTGTGTGTGTGTGTGTGTGTGTGTGTGTGTGTGTGTGTGTGTGTGTATGTCCTAATGTCCTTTCTTTATAAGGAAATCAGTCATATTGCATTAGGGCTAACCTTAATTTTCTTTATTTTAATTTAATTACCCCTTTAAATATTTTGAAACACGGTCACATTCTGAGGTACTAGGGGGTTAGGACTTCATCATGTGAATTTTGGGGGAGACACAATTAAGCCTAAAACAATTGGGAGGTCTATTATTTGGAAGAGGAATAGAAGACGCATTTTCCAATCACTCACCTGGACAGTAAACTCCTCCCTGGTCTTCCTACTTTACCATGTTATGATAAATCCACCAGAAAGCCAGAGACTGATCCTTTTCTAAACCAATGACAAATGTAATTTTGTCATTTCCTGCTTAGAGGACCCCCTCAAGATCCAAATGCCTCCCATAGCACACACAGCTTCCCACAATGAGCTCCAGTGAGTATCCCCAGCCTCACCTCCAGCCACTCTTCTACCCTTCCGCACACGATGCTCCAAGCCCCTGGACCACTGACTGATGGCATGTTGGGAAATTTCTGCCTTATGAATTTTATGTTCTTATTTATTCTGTATTTAAACAAATTTCATGGTACTTTAAAGACAAAAGAATTATTCTACATTATTGCTTTCTACCATTCATTACTTGTACATTTATTTCAATTACATTGTAAGTGAAATAGAATTCTGGACTCTCTAAGAACCGAGCTTATTATTTCTGATTAATTCCATAAATATTTGTTATGCACCTATCATATGTCATTTATGTCTTGACATTTATTACATAAAGATGAAAAGTGAAGTCTCTGATTTTAGAACGTTCACAGTCTAGCTATGAAGGAAGACAAGCATATAAACAAGTAACTGTAATATAAGGTGACAAGTGCGGGAATAGAAATATGCATGCAGCACTCTAGGAATGCAAAACAGATTAATTTTACCTGAGGTAGCCAGAAAAGCTTCAGGGAGGGTAGTTGATATTTGATCTAGAAACTTGATAAGAGGAAGTGGGAAATTTCAGGTACACAACAGGAAAAGCAAAGATAAGAGTCGTTTACAGATGCCTGCCAGGACATTAGGGGACCCTCAACTGCTATCCCTTTTCTCTATCTGGGAATCTGCAGCTAAGGGTTATGTAGCCTTTGCTTTTGAACTGTCAAAATGCAAAGCATCTAATTATACCCCCCTTATTCTAGACAGCAACTGTTGAGTTCAGACTCTAAGTCCTATCCACCTGCATGTCTGAAAGAAACCACCTTGAGATTCCACAGTAATTTCCCTTCTGAAGGAGAGGCCTAAGGTGATTCCATGGTGCTTTTATGGTACCTCTCTCTCTAAGGAAAAGAAAAATATTAATCTCTGGAAAGTTACGCGGTTGCATATGATAATTTCCTTTTAGAACAGTGGTTCTCAGCCTTGACTGTTAGATTAGATTTACCTAGACTAATTTGAAAGATCCCAATGCCTTGCCAGCACTCCAAACCAATTGAATCAAAATTTCTGAGAGTGGGACAAAGGCATCAGTACTTTTTAAAGCTCCCCAGATGATTTCAATGTGAAGTCAAGCTTGAAAATCACTGATTCAGAATATATGGGTATTTTCCCCCTTATTACTGATATTTAACTATCATAATTTTCAAGCTTTTTTGACAAGATTAGAATTACTTGTTGGTTCAGAGATGGAAGGGGACAGACACTGCTTGTTTTCATCTCCAACGTGAAATTTGTCTTTTCCTGTTTTGGTTTATCTCAGTCACATAGTCTATCTGGTTTCTGTCAACATTCCTTTATCTTTCTCAGGCACATGGCCTCAGGTTAGGAGACAGGTTTTGGCCAAGTGAGTTTAAGAGAAAGGCCTGCAGCCTGCCCCACCTCTGCTTCATTGCTTCCATAGCTAGGAGGTCACCTTAACTTAAGGATGCATACAATGGTATCTTCACCTAACTTCAGAGTATTCTTTGGAGCTAAATCTCTGCAGTGCCCTCTTCGTGCATGGACTGATCCCAGTCCCTGACCTGTAGACTGAAATTAGGCTAAATACATCTCTTTCCATTGCCTAATCCTCCCAATATGCTGCTGAGGAAGGGGATGAGAGAAATGGAGAGATCCTGACATCAGAAGGGAAGAACTTTAGGTGGGGAGAAGATGGACCACCAACCCTCATCCTCAGACATGACACCTGATCTCTACTCCTCTTTTTCCCTGATTTGAAGACAGAGATTGTGAGAAGGCAGTTGGCTGGAGGGGACTAGGCAGAGGAGAGAAGAGTGAGCCAATAAGCTAGTCTACTAAAAAGTTAGCATCAGTAGAGCGGGAAAAGGAAGAACTCAGAGACCCAGCAATCCAGTGACAGTGACAGGTAAATGAAGCCCAGACCAGGCTAAACTGCTGGTGCTGCAGTCCACTGAGTCAGAAAGAACTAATTTATCATCAAATTAACCAGCTAATGCCTGTGGATGAAGCATCCCACACAAGTGTTGGCTCTAGTCAGGCTGCTCATTTGTCAGCATTGAAGTGACATCATCCAAATTCACAGGCAGATGCCCAACTTGATGAAAACTCATGATTCACCCAGAATCTGTTGGACATACACAGCTGACTGGATGACCTCTAAGGCCCCTTCTGGCTTTTTAATTCTAAAGTTCTGTGATCCCAATTTACTGCCATGAACCTGGCATGTCCCAGAAAGTGCACTCAGGGGTATTTCCAAGGAGTTTTGTTTCTAGGTGCCAGTGCATTTTATGTGAAAAATGAGGGCTCACCATTCCAAGGGAAAGAAATTGCCAAAAGGCAATTTCCAACAAAGGAATGGCTGCTTCTATGTGCCCATTTTTCCTAAGCAGTCCTCTAAATGGTATACAAACACAGGGCCATTATCTCAACCAGTTTCTACCCAGGCAATGAGATATTTGTATGGCAGAGATCTTAGTCTTCCTTCTTCCTGGTTGCCCATAGATAGAATTCCCTTAGGACCGTACTACAGAAGCCACGCCCCACCCCTTTGCTATTAGCAATCTGTCTCCCCTTCTGTGGCTTTCTAAGCTTACTTGTTCAGAGGCACCATGGGGGTTTGGTCTTTATTTCTGATCCCTCCAGGTAGTAAACATTGTGCCAGTTCCTTTTGGACTGAGAACTAGAGTCAGCAGAGAACTCAGCGGAAATAAGGGCTCTGCAAGGATGGAAGCAGACCATGTGTTCCTCCTGCGTGCATAACAGGTCTCTGTTCTCACGCTGAGGTAGCAGCTGCAGCTCCGCACCCTATCCCCACCAGACCCTTGCTTATTCTCTTTTTTAATCACTTATTCTGGCTGTTCTTCCTCCCAACAATAATTCATAATGTTTTCAGATAGAGTGCTCCTCTCATCATGGTGCAGTATAAACAGTGAATTTACAATAAATACCACTTACATAATTCTTTGACTGCATATGAAAATAAGGGGAAAGACTTAAAATATTTTCCTTCTAATCATGAGTTAGAAACATTGGTGGATTTGGATTATAATCATTTGTTTTTGTGGTTTTTACAAAAGCATTTCCCATTTCCTGAATTTTCTTATTACATTAAAATATTTGTTCATAGGAGGCTGGGATCTATGGCTCTGTATTTTTAAAAGGAGAAAACGGACAAAAAATTAGACATCATGGATGTAATTTTTAAAGTAATTTTAAAGAATGTCCTGAGTAATAATGAATCAGTACAATCTTGCAAACTTCTGCTGTGTGCATTATCTGCAATGATAGGTGATTCGCTCATTCACAGAAAGATTCACTCATTCTATAAAATCCTCAAACTTTGAGGAAACATTACATTCTCTGGTAATTCCTTATCTTCAAATTACCCAGGGTTGTGAGAATAAGTAAGTTGAGCTCAAAAAGTGAACACATCAAATACTTTGCCATTCTGTGAATAAGGCACATCCCTCAGATGAGAAATCCTGGTTAAATGTGAGGACTCAATGAATTCTGGGAGTTTAAACTAGAAAAAAAAAGGAATTTGCTCTAAGAGGAAACAAGAAGGCCAATTAGGCCAGTTCATAGGAAATAAGATATAATCAGACCCCCAGAATCCGAGTAGCCAAGAGGAGGCTGGAATTTGAGAAGGAAGGTAGGAAAGACATCTATAAATCTGCACCATGCCTCAGACCAAAGTATATGTATTTTAAGATAAGAAGATTTGAGATTCAGGTAAGTTTTGCCATCTTTACTAGTAACCTTAGAACCAAAAACATATGCTATACTTTAAAGATTAGATAATTGTAAAGTCTTTATACTCTCCCTTATATATTTTCCTATTTCATTATAGAGTCACCTTATCTTTTTTAAGAAAATTGTTGTTTTTCTACCTTGTATAGTGTAATTTCTTAATTACAGCTCTTAATTTTGGAGTATATCTCCCTGCCATACGTGATCCACTATTAAGCGATTACACTTAACTGTGATGGAAAAGAAGACTACTATGGAAAATGTTTCGTATGTAAGATTGAAAATTTTTCCTCACTGATTTTAAATTAGCAAGGAAAGTCAATTTCGGTGTAAATTTTTACATTATAGGTAAACATTTAGTGATCACAGAAGATAGTAAAGGAAATTGAAGATTGGAAATGGATAATTTTTGTCCAATTAATAGAAATGGCAGGGTAGAAGAGAGAGTAGCTCTCTATGACTAGGAACTATGGACAAATAAGCATAAAATTGCATCTTGCCAAAGTCTGAAACAGATTTATTTACAACGGTTTGTAATCACATGGAATTTGAAGCGGTGAACATCAGAAGCCAGCATGAGATGCAAAGAAAGAAAAACATCATTTCCCTTAATAAGATTAGAGATATACTAAATAGAAGGAATTCCAAAGACAAATTATGATTTCAGTAAATCTCTTAGAATGTAACGGACAGGATGATTTGGTGTGAGCTAGGATGATGGTTTAGATAGCTGACATTTCTTAAGCATATGTCACTCTCTCCCACTGGACTGTGAGCTCAATGACGGAAAAAAAAAAAAAAAAAAGCATGTTTTATATTTCTTTGTCTCTATGGCACCTAATTCAATGCCTGGCAAATACCAGGTAGCCAATTCATTTTTCCTGAATTCATAGGTGCTTAAACAAACCTACTCAAAATGAACTGTATAATGGACAGATCAACCATGAAAGAATACTTCAGAGGTATATTTTAAATACTCTGTGCACAACCATTATTCTATTCAACACTTTAATACTAGCAAAAAATAAATAAAATTTTACAGGTAAATGTTCTAGTGAATAAGAATTGGAAAATAGAAGCCATAAAGAAGACAGTGGCTCTGTATCCTATAGTGCCCAATATAATGCTGCATACAGAATATATATGTTCAATGGCTTTTTTCTTATGGTGGTTAGGACATCTGAATATCCTTATTTGGACCCCTACCTCATACTGTATCTAAAAATAACTCAAAATGAATCAAAGATCTAAATCTACTTTTTTTCTTGTTACAAAAGCCATTTTTTATTATTTGAATTATAAATGTTAGAAAGTACAGGTAGGGAAAGACAAGATTAAAAACACTCCTAATCCTACTTATGAGAGTTAAGCACTACTAACACTTTGGGGTGGTATATACACTCCACCCCCCCCAATCCATATTGCTTTGAAATAATCTTCATTTAGTAATACATTGTGAACATAATTCCTGCCAATAAATGCTCATCTAAGTTAGGTCTGAGAGAGAGAAACCATTAACGCTCCAAAAGGGGGAAGTTTGGGAGGCACTTACCCAGCCCTCTTCCCCTACCCCAGGGTGGAGTGGGCTTATTGAAAGATGTGAGCTCAGGAAAATGGAACTGGACACGTGTGGTTCACATTCTTCTGGATTCTATCTATTCTGGGAAGAATAGGACAGAAGGCAGGCTCTTATTTTTTGGTCCCCTCTAGCCCTATTATTACTTGGTCACATTGCTGCTACTGCCAAAGTTTCAATATGAAATATTTTGCTGAGATTCTTTTGCTGTAACTTGGAATTGTTAAAGTAGAAAAGACCTAAATTGAAAAGCCTAAGCTATAAAACTCTTTGAAGAAAACATAGGTATAAACCTTCATGACTTTAGATTATTGAATGATTTCTTAGATATGACACCAGAGGCATGAATGATAAAAGAAAAAATAGATAAGCTGAGCATCATCAAAAATTTAAAACTTCTGTGCTTCAACGGACACTATTAATAAAGTGAAAAGACAACTCACAGAATGGGAGAAAAATATTTGCAAACTGTGTATCTGATAAGGGACTTGAATCTAGAGCCTAAAAAGAATGATTACAACTCAATGATAAAAGGACAAATAACACAATTTTTAAATGAATAAAGGATTTTAATAGATGTTTCTGCACATGAAAAGATGTTCAACACTATTAGCCATCAAGAAAATGTAAACCAAAACCACAAAAAGATATCACTTCACAACACTAGAATGACTATAATCAAAAAACAGATAATAGCAAGTATTGGCAATGATGTGAAGAAACTGTAATTCTCATAAACTACCGATGGGAATGTAAAATGGGGTAGCTGTTTGGAAAACAGTCTGGCAGGGCTTTAGACAGTTAAATAGAGCTACCATATGATCCAATTCCACTTCTAGGAATTCATATCAAGAGAAATAAAAACACATGCATACAAAAACACATCAACACAAAAACTTGCACCTGAGTATTTATAGCACATTATTTATAATAGTCAAAGCATGTAAATAACTCAAATGCCTATTAACTGATAAATGGATAATAATATTCATATAATGGAATATTATTTAGCAATAAAAAGAAATGAATAACTCATATGCTTCAACACTGATGAACTTTGAAAACATTATGCTACATGACAAGTCAGTCACAAATGACCACATGTTGTATGATTTCATGTATATAAAGTGTCCAAAATAGGCACAGAAAGCAAATTAGTGGTTGCCTAGGAATGAGGGTGATGAGGGGACTGAGAGGGGACAGCTAAGGGGAGCAGAGTTTTTCTTGGTAGTAATGAAGATGTTCTAAATGAATAGTGATGATGGATGTACAACTCTGAATATAATAAAAGTCACTGAACTGTATACTTTAAATGGGTGAATTTTATGCTACATGGATTATGTCTTAATAAGCTGTTTTTTTTTTTTTAACCATAGTGGGCTTCCTGATTATGGTAGACATGGCTACCTAAATTCCCCTTCAAGGAAGGACTTGCTGCCTAGCTGTTAGGAGTGCAGTCAGCAGATAGCCTACAGCTGTCAGCTACTTCAGAGTCAGTCAGCCACAGCTCCAGGGAGCTGCCTTGTCCAAATCTACACCATTCCCAGGGCAGCCCACATCCCAGTGAGGTGGGGAACAAAAGCCCAGCCATTTCTCTGGATGAAAGATGATTCTTACCAGCACTGCTCACTCCAGAGCTCCCTGCTGGGTTGGCTGAGGCTTTAACAGACCTGCATCA
This sequence comes from Pongo pygmaeus, assembly GCF_028885625.2. Taxonomy (NCBI): domain Eukaryota; kingdom Metazoa; phylum Chordata; class Mammalia; order Primates; family Hominidae; genus Pongo; species Pongo pygmaeus. Next base: position 53,617,864 of record NC_085930.1, on the reverse strand, counting down.
TGCTTTGACTGCTTCCTCTGCTCAATCCTGCTTCCTCCCACTGCCTTTCACAACATTGATCTCTAACATTGAAGCCCAAACTATCTCAGCATCTGCTTCCAGTGAACACAAGCTATAACAGTATTAAACATGGCAGATTAGGCATGCTCATATCTTCCATATCTCAGAAACCCACTAAACTGAAGGTAAAGTAATTTTGTTTATTTTTTAACTCATTAAAGAGAACAAGAAAAGAAGTTCAGTGGATGAAGGAATAAAAGTTATCTTAGCAGAAAGAAGAAAGCAACAGAAATGCCTTGCAAAGTGTGATATCAATGAGGATTTGAGTGATTTCTTCCATAGAATCTCCGAAAGACTTAGGATTTGGATGGACAGGGGTTCCTGGAGACAGATGCAAGAGCAAAGCTGAAAACAGGGCTTGATTAAAATCAATATATCAATAGGGTACAACCCCAAGTCTTTTCCTTTATCCTTGCATAAGACTAGAGATTTATTTCTTGGAAAAATGGACCAGGGAGACTCTAAATTTGAGAATACTAGAATCGCTAGAACAGGGGTGAGGCTTGGAGCTAAAAATAGGGGGACTAAATGAAAGCCTATGTGTTCAAGAGGAAGACTGCTCCCCTCTAGTCTGCTTCCTCCCATTAGCTCTCTCTCACAAAGGCCAGCTTGTGGCTCCCAAATAACAGATGGGAGATTTTTCTCTGGAAAAACTGAATAACTCCTGAGAAAACATAACTACCCAACACTGGCACTTGCAAGTCTTCAACAACAAAAAAAACTATTTGGCTGCTCTATCATCCTAACTGCCTCCACACCCAGAGCTTCCAGCTTTGTAGTTCCTCACTCTTAAATATAAATGGGCAGATGAGGACTACCAGACAGTTGAAGAAAACCTTCAATAAGAAAAAGAGACCAAAACAAAGAAAGGCATAAAACAAACAGTGAAAACACAAAGAGAAGGAAAAAATGCTTCCAATAACAAAATACTCATAACTTGATATCTGTGGGGAGAAAAAAGAGAAGCAGTTGCATCCCTGAAGCAAAAATGGGGAAGGAAGAATAACTAGAGATGAAGAACTTTTGGTAAATAAAAATTTGATAATAAAAATGCAATAGAAGGCTTGGAGTACCAAGGTATGGAAAGCTCTTAAATATAGAATAAAAGCCAAAGAGATGGATAACAGAAGGGGAGGGATAAGAGAAAGACCCAGGAACCCAAAACTTGTAGAAAATAATAGCATAAGATAAAGAGAAAATTAAAAAAAAAAACAAAAAACAAAAAAAAACAGAAACAAAAACAAATCACAAAGGAAAGGATTGAAAGTCACTGGACTTTTGAATAGCAACACTTGCTGTAAGATAGTGGAGAAATACTTTCAAAACTCTAAGAGAAAATTTAACATTAAATTCTATACCTAGTCAAATTATCAATCATTTATAAGAATAAAGGCTTTTTAGGCATTCGAGGACTCAAAACTGATTCTTTAACATATGCTTTCTTAGAATAGTACTGAAGGATGTGCTCCACTAAAAGCAATAGAGTAATAGGAAGATACAGAATTCAGGAAACATGAACTCCATCCAGCAAAGGAGAGTAGTGAAGGATGACAGCAGAGCAATTGGTCCAGATTGAGGCAGGAGATGATTGAGGGCAGAGAGAGGTTCTCAAAGACCGAAAAAAAAAAGGAACTGATAAATTATCTGATACATTTTACCATATGGAAATAGCATTGTGAGGCATTTTAAAAATATATGGAGTATAAGAAACAAAATTGTTAAAAAATGGAGGCAATTTTTTACTCCAAAAAAGCAAAAAGTTGTACAGGAAGGAAACATAATCAAGGTACATTACCTAATGGGGCAATAAACAGTATCTATATTATGATTATAACGTAAGCATTGAATATTAATTTACCTTAGAAATTATATAACAGTTGAAAAGATGCAGTAGAGAGAGGAAGAAGAGGTGGAGCTATATAAAACATAAATCTTCATCTACAAAAATAAGATAATAGATAATGTTAAAAATGATAAAGCAATAAATAGTATAAGCATGTCATTTTGAAATATGGAGAACACAATAGAATGAAAAAAAAATAAGAAAAATGGACATGATTACCTCTGAGGAGCAGTACCTGAAGATGGGGAGGGAAAGGTAGATGGGGAACTGCTAAATTTGTCATGTTTTTATCAACCATATGCATATGTTACTCACAAAAATAAAATGTAATTAAAAATTAAACCTGTAAAAAAATAAAATTTCCTAGCATAGTCAACTTAAACTACTTTAAATTGTGGAAAGGGGAAAGACCATGAGCTGCAGAGTCAGACAGAAGTGCCGCTTATTAGGCCATGTGACTTTGGTCAACCATCTTAACCCCTTTACCGTATCATCTAAAACAGGATTCATAACACCTTTCTCAGAGGATTATGTGAACTAAAGTAATCTAGTGTACTGTGATAAGTGGTTTATTTGGGGTAGTTTCAGAATGAGTGCTGATAAAGATTATTGGCTCTAAGCCCACCTAAATCATCGCTTGACACCCTTTACTCTTCTTCCTGCAAGCCACCCCTGTGTAATGCCACCTGATTCGTTTATTCAGAATTCTCTTGACTTTCTTGTATGTACCATCATATATAATTTTGGGCACCTAGTTAAAGGTTGCTTTTCTTAGGTGATCTCGTTCATTATCTTCCAGACTAGTGGTAATGGTTCCTGAGGGCAGGTACAGGTTTCTATTTGTTTTGTATATTCCTACATCTGATGTATACCCTACTCAAGAAATCTTTGATAACTGTGTTATTTGCTTCTTACTGATACATGGAGTCAGGTATCCCACCATATAGAGGAAAAAAAAAATAGAAACTTAGGCATCTCCTTGGAAGAAATCCATCATCGGCCGGGCACGCTGGCTCACGCCTGTAATCCCAGCACTTTGGAAGGCTGAGGCAGGCGGATCAAGAGGTCAAGAAATCGAGACCATCCTGGCCAACATGGTGAAACCCCGTCTCTACTAAAAAAAATTATAAAAATTAGCTTGGCGTGGTGGCGCGTGCATGTAGTCCCAGCTACTCAGAAGGCTGAGGCAGGAGAATTGCTTGAACCCGGAAGTAGGAGGATGCAGTGAGCTGAGATCGCGCCACTGCACTCCAGCCTGGCGACAGAGTGAGACTCCATCTCAAAAAAAAAAAAAAAGAAAAGAAAAGAAAAGAAAAGAAATATCCATTATCAATAATCCATGAGAATACACGGTGGGCCCCTTCAAAAGAGAAAATAATGGCTGGGAGAGTAGGAAGGAGAGAACCAAGGGAGGTATATGGGGACAGCAGGGATTTGGCTGGAGATATTACATAAATGGGAGGGAAGTTGTATAATCAGTAAATGGCCACAGCTCTCCTTCAAGTGACGTTCAGGTACTGCAATAGCACTAGGGCTGGCAGCATCACCATGACTATTATTATTTAGATCTTTAAAATGTGCCCATCACTGAGCCCTGAGGCACATGTACAGAAACAAACACATGTTTCAATATTTACTCTCTAGGGACTGAATCCATGGCGGTACAGTTGTCGATCCTCCCACAGCCATCAGGCAAATGCTTGACTAAACAGATGGCTTTGCCAGAAATTTTTCATTTGGGTAGGAGGGTGAAGGCTTAGGCAGCCAGAATTCTTTATCCAATATGTCTTCCTGCTTATATTCTCTGAATAGTCCAGCTTAGAAGTACCATGAGGAATGGGAAGAGCACTCAATGGGAGAGTGAGGGAGAAGAGGGGCAGAAGCTCTAATATAGCATTAAAAAACATACAGAACTTAGAGACCAAAAATCTAGTTTCAAGTTGTTTCTTGCCGCTAAATTGCTATGTGACTGTGCAAACATCTCTTCACCTCTTTTAGTCTCAGTTTCCTCATCTGTGAAATTTAATAATAGTGTTTCTCATGCCTACTTGTCATGCTTTTATAAGAATCAAGCAAGTTTAATTTGTCTCAAAATACTTTGTAAAGTAAAATATTATGTCCTCATCTCATGATACTCTAGTGTCTAGGACAACTCTTTTAAGTCTTAGTTTTTCCAAAGGAGAAAAATAAACACTCTTTTATTTTAAAGACTTTGTAAAAAATATACATAACAAAATATTTATTGCCAAACATACTTTAAATTTCACAATTATTCAAGATTAAGATGGAGAGAAATAATTTATTTTCAAGAATTCAGAAGGATGTTCTGTACCAAAATACTTTTCAAAAAGAAATAGAATTTGGGTAAAAGTTATGTAAGAGAATTTTATTCATACTTCAATATTCTTATAACTTGGTTATTTAACCTACTGAAAGGTCTGTATGTGAACATTTTCATTATATAATTAATTTAAAATCATCCTCCAATTGAACCTAGAAATAAAAAGAATGAGTTGAGTGAATAAAAACAGATAATGAAAGACTAGGTAATATTGGGAACAGGCAGGAAAGAAGAAATCTTTTATGGAAGAAAAGATGAGGAATGGAGAAAATTTTATTGTAGGAGTTTTTTTTAAAGAAGAGGCTTTGGGGGGCATTTATTCTACAATTTGCACTCCCAGTTCTATAATCATTATTTAATAGCTAGAGTTTAAAAACTGAAAGTAGTTTAAGTCTCTTCTGTGCCCTGAAACTGAACTGAAACCAGTTTTAAAAGTAATAGATAACATACATCACATATTACCCAGGAATGACACAATGTATTGGCCTGGGCTCCAGTCACCATCTGTGTAACCTTGAGTGGGCTCTGCCTCCCCATCTATAAAAATGAGGAACTGGTACCAGGTGGTCACTGGAGTTTCTTCTACTTAGGACTGCAGGCCATGAGGCTTCTTTTGACTTCTGAGAGTTTGTTTTCTAACTTAGTGGAAAACAATAACAATGCGTATGTTAATACTTCATTTCTGGATGGAAAATGGATCAAAATGTTTCTGAAGGTTTGGCATTGTGTAGATAAAAGTCAATTGACCTTGAATTTAGAAGTAATTGGGCTGGGTGCGGTGGCTCACGCCTGTAATCCCAGCACTTTGGGAGGCCAAGGGGGGCGGATCACGAGGTCAGGAGTTCGAGACTAGCCTGGCCAACATAGTGAAACCCCGTCTCTACTAAAAATACAAAAATTAGCCGGGCATGGTGGCGCATGCCTGTAGTCCCAGCTACCCTGGAGGCTGAGGAAAGAGAATCACTTGAACCCAGGAGGCAGAGGTTGTGGTGAGCGGAGATCCGCCACTGCACTCCAGCCTGGGTGATAGAACGAGACTTGACCTCAAAAAAAAAAAAAAAGTAGTTTTGTAGACATTCCAGAAACAAATACATTAATGATATCCGGGATTGAAATGTTTGATTATTTTCTTTTTATTCTGTTGCTTAATTCACTGACCCAAGCAGGTGAGGTTTCAACCACTTGAGAGAGTCTTGTCAGAAAGTAATTTTTAGTCTTATTTCCTGCAGACAGACCATCAACCTTTTCTGAGAACAAAAGTAATTCACTTACATAAATACCGTTTGAAATAGATAAAAGATAAAATTTGGTCATAGTATTGAAAGAATAAGTAAGTTTAGTATTTCTGTTTATATTAAAGAATAAATGGAGCACTTGTATCTTGTTCAAATGTTTTTATTTGAATATTACAACCTATTTTTTATTGAGTATATTTCCCAAAATAGTCATTGAAAGTTAAGTGACAAGAAAATGTAAAACATTTTCAGAAGAGTTTGCAAGTGATGATTTATAAAGTGCCCCACTGAAGATGGAAGTTTCCTTTCCTTCTTTTTATCCTTTCCTCCCCTTATTTAAAAATTTCTCCTTTGTCCTTCAGCCATGTATTTCTGACAAAGCCCCCAGACTGTGTAGAACTTGGCTATTCTGCGATGGGTAGGCCAAGGGAAAATGGCTATTCTCGAGAGAAGGTCTAGTAGCTACCAGCAGAAGTGAGTGGTAAGGGCTGACACTGACTGATGGGACCTCTCTCTCTCTCTCTCTCCTTTCTTCCTTCCTTTCTTTTTCTTTCTTTCTTGCATTCCTTACTTTTTCTTTTTTTTCTTTTAACTTTCTTTGTTCTCTTTTCATTTGGTTTTAACATTTTAAATCACTACTTCTGTTCCTCTTTTAAATTTTCAAGATACTGACCAAAAAAAGAATGAAAACAGGGAGAAAAGAGAGTATTCATTTGATGAATGGGGAAGTAGGGGATCCTTAGTCCCAAAGAAGTTTTTTTAAAAAATTAATGTATAATATATACCTACAGAAAAGTATATATAATATAAGCATTCAACTTGATGAATTTTCAAAAACATAATACAGTCATTTAACCAATGCTCAGATCAAGAAAAATATTGCCAGCATTCCAGAAGCCTTAAATCCCAATGACCCCCTGTAGTCCCTACTTTCCTCTTCAAGTGTGACTGCAACTCTTATTTCTGACAGCATAAATTTGCCTGTATTCATGTTTTATAGAACTTGAATCATTTTATATGTACTCTGTGTGACTGTTTTCTTTTGCTTAATGGTACATTTATGCATTTGTTTCATATTGTCATGTACAATTTTATATCTTAATTCTCCATGGCAGGATAGTATTTTATAGTGTGAATATACCACAATTTATTTTTCCTTTCTATTGTTATTCGACATTTGGGTAGTTTCTAATTTGAGGTTATGATGAATTGTGCTTCTATATACATTCAAATATTTTCTTTTTGGTGAATATATATACGTGCCTTCTGTCGAGTATATACCTGGAAGTAGAATTGCTGAGTCATATGATATTTGCATATTTGACTTTTAGTCCTGCCAAGCACTTCTGAAGTTCTAATGATTTCACACTCCAGGGGGAGAAACTTGTTCTTGTTTTTTGCTGTCCACACAATAACTTTCCTCTTCTTCTCCTTTTCTAGTTACACTTACCCACGTGCATATATGTGTTATTCTTTAACATGAGGTTTGTTTTGCCTAGATTTAATAAAGTCAAATAGTCTAAGCATAACAGAGCCTTATTCTGTGAATAGAGACTGAGAACGTTGCATAAAAGCCTTCACTATCCTCCTTCTCAAAACCATGACAGAAAATTCTTAGTTATCTTCGGTGATCTTGTCAGGGAGTTTAACCTTACATTTAACTTTTCTAAACTCATGCAGAGTTCCATTCCCTGGTCATACCAGGCTGTCCTTCTCCCCATTCACCTTTTGACCTGACATCTGCTTTTTTAACGATACTGAAAGAAAAACAAAAATCCACAGGTGGTTATCCTTTCATTTATATACAGGAGCTACAGAAAATATTTAAGGGCAGAAAAAAAAATCTTTCAAGGGACAGACTAAGAGGATATGAATGCCTTACATCAGCTTTTCAAACCAACTGAACCAAAAGGCACCATTAATCTTTAGTCTGTTAATCCAATAATTTATCAGGTTCGATGGTCTCAGGAGGGATTTCAGCAAAAACTAGGTCAAGGGCCTGTCATGCTTGATTGTCGATTAGCCTTGAAACCTATCTAGGGTTTATGGGATTATAAGACTCCAGATGACTCCAGCCAGGGTGCACTTTTACTCTCAAATACAGTTAATAAAAATGTTTCTAATATATGTATTTCTACAGGCTTCCCATTCAGCCTATTTCAACTCAAAGTTTTGAGTATTCATCATCAACGAAAAGCCTTAAAACACTCTTCATCACATAGTTTTATTGAGTTAATGCTGGCATATTTGTCTCCTATCAAGGTTAGATCCAATTGAAGCATTCATTTACCAAATATTTATTGAACACCTACAACATGCCATGCATATTTAAATACTTATTTAAATCAGCATCCTCTTTATTTAATATCAAACTAATCAAACATAGTTCTTGTGTCCTTTTAGAATTTATAGCCTAATGAGTATACGAAAAATAAAATAGATATGAGGCCGGGCGCAGTGGCTTAGGGCTGTAATCTCAGCACTTTGGGAGGCCGAGGTGGGTGGATCAACTGAAGTCAGGAGGTTGAGACCAGCCTGGCCAACATGGCAAAAACCCATCTCTACTAAAAATACAAAAATTAGCCAGGTATGGTGGCGCCCGCCTGTAATCCCAGCACTTTGAGAGGCTGAGGCGGTGGATCACCTGAGGTCAGGAGTTCGAGACCAGCCTGGCCAACATGGCGAAATCTTGTTTCTACTAAAAATTAGCTGGGCATGGTGGTGCATGCCTGTAATCCCAGCTACTTTGGAGACTGAGACAGGAGAATTGCCTGAACCCAGGAGGCGGAGGTTGCAGTTAGCCAAGATTGTGCCACTGCACTCCAGCCTGAGTGACAGAGCGAGACTCTGTCTCAAATAAATAAATAAATAAAATAGATATGAATAAACATAAGATATGAATAAGTATACAAGTACCATTTGTGATTAGGCAGAAAACAAACAGAATAAACTATCTGAGCATAGTGGAACAAGAAGGAAGAAACATCTTAGAGGGTCAAGGAGTCTGGAAGGTGATGTTTAAGTTGAGATATACTTGATGAGAAGAAACCAGCTATGTAAAACGCAGAGGGGAAAGTGTTAGGAGGAAACAGCATATTCACAGGCCAGTGCAGTCTGTGAATCGTGAGTTAACTTTTTACATTTTAATTTATTTTTAATTGACAAGTCACAATTGCATGTATTTATGGTATACAATATGATGCTTTGATGCATGTATACATTGTGGAATGGCTAAATCAAGCTGTTTGAATATGCATTACCTCACAGATGTATCTTTTGTGGTCAAAACACAAAATTTAGCAATTTTCAAGTGTACGATGTATTATTATTAACCACAGTCACCATGATATACAATAGATCTCTTTAACTTATTCCTTTTCTCTAACTGAAATTTTGTGTCCTTTGACTAAAATCTCCCCAATCCCCCAAACCCTAGCTTCTGGTAACCACCATTCGTCTCTGTTTCTGAGTTTGATTTTCTTTTAATTCCACATAATAAGTGAGATCGCGAAGTATTTGTCTTTATATGCCTGGGTTATTTCACTCAACATAATGTCCTTCAGGTTCATCCATGTTGTTGCAAATGACAGAATTTTTTCTTTTTTAAGGCTGAATAATATTCCTTTGTGTATATATACCATATTTTCTTTATCCATTCATCTATTCATAGATACTTGGGTCAACTTTTAAAGAAATGAATATTTCCTTTCAGTTTATTTTGAATATACAGTACACAGTTTGGATTTTTCAACTCTTTTAAAGAGGAGCAAGAACAGTCAGCTTGTTTGTAGTAAATCTTATACAGATGTGAGAAGGTCCTGATTGCTCTATGCCAAGAACTTGTTTGACTACAGGTCTGTGGATTAGAACTGGAAAATGGGGATAGGGACAGGAGTCCAAATTAAGTGTCAGAAAATAATCAGTTTAATGGCATGCTCAGGCAGTTGACAAAGGCATAGCATAAACACAGGCAAGGTCCAAAGTACTAGTCAGGAGCCAGAACTGAAGTCAAATAATATTGGCAAGGTAGCATTCTAAAACATCTAAAAGGCTATTGTCAAGCCAACAGAGTTTCCTGATTCCTCACCTCCTTTGAGGAGGAAAAACAGTGGCTTGGGAAGTTTGGAGTAGGAAAAGGACCAAAGTAGAAATTCAGAGTCAGAATAGCCAAGAAGTGAGAGGGTGATAGGGAGGCTGGGTCAGATACTGGACAGCAACCAAGAAGTGAGGTCACAAAGCCAGAGAAGCAGGGAGAAACCATAAGGTAACAGATATAAGGCACCCAGAAGAATGTAGAACTTTCATAACAGAAGGAAAAGATTTTAGGCATCTGTTTTACCATCTCAGAGGAAGATAGCTGCAGTTGTGTAAAACAGGGACCAGGATTTTAAGAATCTTAATCTTTGTAACTTCTTTATGTTTATAATTTATACTATAAATATAGTAAAAATTGTTTTGGCAAAACAACTTGAAGGAAAATCCTTAAAACCAGTAGAGCCTGTGGGCTTCCCTTCAAAAGGCCATGTGACTGGGAGCTAAGGAGTCTGTGTCCCACTCTGTGGTCAAGTTGGGGCAGATCTCCAGGGACGGCAACAGCTACAAAAGAAAAGCAGAATACAGAGAGCTGATCTAGAAACCTTGAGGCTGAGAGGAAGGGCCTGTGTGAGGGCCTCTAAAGTTTGGTGACCAGATATGAGGTTGATTCCACTTATGCTAAGTCCCCAGGGAGGTTCAATTGGAAGCTCAGGGATGCAGGAATGAGAGTGAAAGGAAGCATAATTGGGCCAGGCAGATGCAGTGGTGACCACATTAGAATGAAGTGGCTTACTTAGACCTGAGCTGGGATACCCCTGCAAGAAGAGAGTCTCCAGGTCTTCTAGGACTAGGACCCTGCTACTCAAAGTGTGATCCATGGATCAGCAGCATCAGCTTCACCTGGGATGCTTTTAGAAGTTCAGAATCCCAGGTCGCAGCCCAGACCTACTAAATTAGAATCTACATTTTAAATGACCCCCAGGTGATTCCTATGCAACTTAAATTTGTGAAGCACTGGTCTAGGATACCCCTGGAGAATCCAAAAGAGTGGGTCAGGTATGGTGGCTCATGCCTGTAATCCCAGCACTTTGGGAGGACGAGGTGGGAGGATCGCTTGAGCCCAGGAGTTTGAGACCAGCTCTGGGGCAACAGGGATAAACCCCATCTCTACAAAAGATAAAAAATTAGCCAGGCATGGTGGCATGTGTCTATAGTCTCAACTACTCAGGAGGCTGAGGTAGGAGGATCACCTGAAACAGGGGAGGATGAGACCACAGTTGTCATTGCACTACTGCACTCCAACCTGAGTGACAGAGTGAGACCCTGTCTCAAAAAAACAAAACAAAAACAAAAGAGCATTACAGACGTATAAAGAAAGGAAGGAAGGGAGAGGCTAATCTGTGGAATTGGAGGCAGATGATGAATTGCAGTTTGAAGCCAGACTCAAATTCGACGGTAGAGAGCCAGCCAGCACTAGTGCAGGTAGCAGGATGACACCTCTTGGGGAGAGAACAGATTCCTTTTCTTGGCCTGCAAAGAAGGTGACAGTGACAGAGAGAAAAGGCAATTCTAAAGACCCTCTCAGAAGAAAGTCCCAAAGACAGTGTTGAGGCCTAGAGGTAGGTAGACATTCATTAGAACAAATCATAGAACTTTGTGCCATGAGGTATACATGGAACAACAAAAATTAAAAATTAACTTGGAGATTTTGAGTAAGGAAAAAGAGAGGATACATGTGTCCTCATCATATCCCTCTTCCTATCTAATCCCATAGGCATTATTCTCATGGAGGCCCTAGTTGCTTCATTGTCAGCATCATGATATCTTCCCAATTGAACTTTCTTCCTCTGGCATCCAGTTCTTCCTGGCACAACTTTCAAAACAACCTTTTCATCATGTCATTCTTTTGCTTAAGAACCCAATTCCTTCCAACTTCATATTGGCTCAAAAAGAAAGAAATGGATAGATATACATGTGTATTAATATTTCCACATTTCTTGGTACTAGAGTACCAAGAAATACTACTACAAACCAAATTGGTAGCCTTATCATTTTTCTCTCAACTCTTGATCATTCTCATTTTTGTTCATTTGTTTATGATTTTTCCCTTTGCCTGGGCGGCTCTTGGCATCTCCCCATCAATTCATGACCACCACCCAGTTAAAATCAAGTTTAGTTTTCACTTGCTACTCTCCTTGGTGACCACCTTGGTTTTCATTTCCATGTACTATCAGATAGGTAGACAGATAGATACAAATACATCTACATACATCTATGTACATATACCTATATATAAAATTCTTTTTACATATTATTTATTTTCCAAACTAATTTATATAAAATAAAGGGACTCTACTACTTTTTCATCAGTGTAGAGTGGAACTATTCATAAACTAGATTATTATTAAGGCATTTTAAAGAAATAAATAATTTTACTTTGAAATGTTGGCATTGCCACTTGTTTTTCTTCATGGATAGATAGCTTGAGTCATTCATTCATAGATTTATTTATTCAAAAATCAACTATTTATGGAATACCTACTTTGTCTTGAGCCCTGATGTGAGAGCTGGAGATCCCAAGATGAATAAGACACCATCGCTACTCTCAAGGAACTCACAGACCAGTGAAAGACACAGAGAAGAAACTAGATAGTTGTAGTTGTATCAGACACCTGTAGTTGCCATCTGCCTTCCTAGGAATTGTCCTTTCCCACCCACACAGTCACAAAAGGCAATATGATTCTACCCTCACTTTCCCAAGATGATTGGTCCCTCAGGAAGCAGTTGACTCATGAGTATTCTACATTGTTGTTGAAGTGATGATTCTTCTGACCAGTGAAACAGGGTCATATTTCCTGCATTTAGAATTTTATTTGGTTCCCAGCAAGACAATAGCAGTCAGATTGAATAACTCACTAATGGGAGCACTGATTGAAAAAGAAAGATGAGAAGAACTTCTGGGACTTGAACAAGATTTAATCTCTATTGTTCTCAAAGAAAACTGGTCTGCGTAAAAGAGCCCAAACTGAATTGTTCTAAACTGGAGGGGAAGGGGACTTCTAAACAGCCTATTATTTGAGATTATCCAGATTATATAACTTAATCCCAGATACTTATGAATCATTTTATTTTCAATAAATTCTATCTTTTCATCTTCCCTGATGTTTTGTGGTGAGTGGCTCTTGTCTGGTTTTCAATTATAGATTTCCTCACAATCCCCATATTCTTTGTGCTCTTCACTTGTATTTTCTTCAGTGAAACCTGATTTCTGTTGATTCCTTATTGGAACATATATTTTAGTAGTGCCATGGTTTATGACATTCTGATATTGTAGGTCCAGGAACACATCTATTTGGTAAGATGAAGTGAAAGAAAAAACATTGATAGTAACCTTGATAAGTGAGAAAATAAAACAGGATGAAAGTCAAAGAAAACTCCAGGTAGTTGATTTATAAACAGAAACACAAACATAAATATAAGGTAGGGAGCGATATTGTGCAATTGTGTAGAGTTTTGCAGCTAATGATTTGGGGAAAAGAAGAAGAGAAAGATGAATTGCATTTAAACTGCTTATGTGCTTTAAAAATTTTTGAGAGGCTAGTGCTTATCAGTTGTTTTCCATGGAAAAGAGAGAGAAGAAAGGAAGAAAAGAGAAGAGAAAAGAGGGAGAGAGAAAGAGAGAAAAGAAAGAAAGAAAGAGAGAGAAAAGAAAGAAAGAGAGAGAGAAAGAGAAAGAAAGAAGAAAGAAAGAAAGAAGGAAAGAAAGAAAGAAAAGAGAAAGAAAGAAAGAAGAAAGGAAGGAAGGAGAAAGGAAGCAAGGAGAGAGAAAAGAAGTGAAGAGGAGAGGGGAGGGGAGGAGAGAGGAGGGAAGAGGAGAAGACAAAAGAGAGGAGAGGAGAGGAAAAAAGAGAATAAAAGATTGGCTTAGAATAAAGAATATTGTATTTGGTTGTACACCAGCAAGGCTTTCTTTACTGTTGAGGGATAAAATACTGAAATGGGCTTCTAAGGGAGATTGTGGAATCTCTAGTCAGTCAATAAGATTTGTTGCTATCCTTGGGGAATCATAAACAGAATAAAAAACTCCTTGAGCTGAAGGATTTAGTTCTTTGCTTACTTAAAGAAAGGTAGCTGAACAATCTTTCAGCATCCTCTCTGGCCCTTGATTACCTTCAAAAACGTGATTCAGGGAAATTCAGGAATCTAGTAAGGGAATTGTTTAGAACTGTATGTTGAATTGGTCCCATGCTATATCCTGACTCTATAAAAAAAGAGTTATCTGTATTTTATATAGGTATTTCTCCTAATTTTTAGTTTGACCCTTCAGTTTGTTGACCTCCATGACTAGCTACGGTGTGGGGAAAATGGCTTCTATTTTATAGTAGCATTACTCTCACTCACCACTTATGACAGCTAACATTTTCTGTCACTAAGTGCAGAATGAACACTAAAGATAAAAATGATGTACCCTAATTAGCATAACAATGTAATCAATATGGTCTGTCTTACAGTTTCTAAAACATGCCCTTGAATCCTATATTCTATCCCAGAACCTAAATTCCTTTTCCTCTTCTACCTCTCCCAAATTATAAGCTAATGATAGCACGAAAGTATCCTGAATTCTAGAAATGTGAGCCCTATGCTTGCATTCCTTGACCCAGAGGCCATAGGGAGAAGAATTCTAAAGAATACAAAAGGAAAGACATCTAGCAAAATGAGATGACTTACCTACCAAGGCAAGAGTGACATACATGCTAATAGCAAAACCCCCATTTCAAGTTCTAGATACGTGCTGCCCAATAGAAAGATCAAGTGAGTTACTTGCATATTTAAATTTTCTTGGTAGCAGGCCAGGTGCACTGGCTCACACCTGTAATTCCAATACTCAGGGAGGCTGAGGCAGGAGGATTGCTTGAGGCCAAGAGTTCAAGACTAGCCTGAGCAACATAGTGAGAACCTATCTGTACAAGAAATTTTAAAAATAAAATTTTCTGGTAGCTACATTAAAAACTTAAAAAACAAAATTAAATTTAGAAATATATTTTATTTAATCCAACATGCACACAATATTCCCATTACAACATGAAATAAATATGAAAACATTAAGGTGGTATTTACATTCTTAGAAATTCAGTTTGTATTTCCGACTTACAGAATATCTCAACTTGGACTAGCCACATTTTAAGAACTCAATAACCACATATGACTAATGGCTACTATATTGGACAAAGAAGTTCTAGGTCATATATCTGGCTTCAACTGCAAGGAAAGGCAAGAGCAAAGCAACAAAGGCTGGCCCATTGGGATGGTGTCGAGACTCCTCTTAGGGGCCTGCTTCTCCCCTACCCCCGCACTCCCTCCCCAGGGAGCCAGGAACTAAAAGAAAATCTTGAGTTCCTTCAAGGGAAATTCCAAGTACTTAGCTAGTCCTGAAAAGTAAATGAGCAACTTGATAAGCAAGAGGTAATAGTAACTTAAAACAATACCCAGGGAAAGTTAGAGACATGAGATGTTTGGTTCCATATAGAAACTAGTGATAACATCTTAACAGATATCCCTGAGTTGTTTTTTAGAGACCTGGACCCCCGTCAAACAAATCCACTGGCACATAGACCTCAGCTAGGGAGAAACTGAGGACTGAACTCTGACAGTCATTCTTTGTTCTAAAGTTTTTCCTGAGGGGTGGAAGCTTGTCCAACCCACCTTATTTTGTTGTTGTTGTTGTTGTTGTTCTGTTTTGTTTTGCTTTGTTTTGTTTTGTTTTGTTTTGTTTTGTATTAGGCTTTTAGCAGCCTGAAGCGACGGGTTTCAGTTTCTGTCTCTAGTGATAAGTGGAAAAGAGGGATGAGGAAGGGGCTTCACTGGTTCAACCAGAAACAGAAACTAGGAACCCATGGCTGTATTCTCTCCCTTGGACACCCCTGTGAGGAAGCCATGCCCATGAGCCAGACCTGCGCTTTCTTTCTGCTGACCCCAGATTTTTAAACACAGATTCTCTTCTTTAAACAATTGCAAATCAGGAAACTTTTAACTCTACCTATGACTTATAAGCTACCCGCTTCAAGATATCCACCTTTTTAGGCCAAAGCAATGTATAACCTCCATTTATAATTTGCCTGTACTTCTGTTTTCCTGAAATTTATCCCTGCTTTTTAAAACTCTTGCTTGTATCAGAGAGTTTGGATCTTAAGCGTGAGCTGCCCAATTCTCCTTTCTTGGCATCTTGCAAATAAACGCCCTCCCTTCTCCTACTGAAAACCCTCAGTGTGAATGTTTGGCCTTACTGTGCTGGGTGAGTGGACCCCAGTTTGATTCGGTAACACTATTTCTGTGGTGTTTGCTCCAGCACTTCTTTAATACTTTTCCCTCATACCATACAGAATAAAAAATACTTTTTAGAGGGCACTGGACAGGGCATTGTCAAGTCTTTTCTTGAATGACATCTCCTTAGTCCCACCTGACCATTCTATATAAAATTGGAAATCTGCCCCATCCCACATTTCTGATTCCCTCTTACATTGTGCACAATATTCCATAGCACTGTAACCTTCTGATAAATTATTTTACTTATTTATTATTGTGTTTACTGTTCATTGTTTGTCTTCCTTCCCTATAGAATGTGAGGGAGGAGGAGGGCAGGCATATGAGTCTGTTCCAGTAACTAAGGCATCCCAAGTAACTAGACTATTGCCTTGCATGTAGTAGGTATATAGTAGGTACTGCAACAATAGCTGACGAATGTTAGAGGAGTGAGTAGAATTTTAAAGCTCAGAATTTACAGATTAAAAACACTGGAGCCCAGATAAGTAAAGTGACTTACCAAACAAGCTGGTCAACAGCAGAGCCAGTCGCAAGACTTAAGCTTTTGAACCACCCATCTGAAGCTTTTTACACTATTGGATGTATAAAAAGAAAGAAAGGTAGAAAAATAATTCCATTATTAGATATGAAATATAAATTATGATATTGAAAATACAACATATTTGTGTTGGATTATAAATTCCTTTGGGATAGAGATTGTGTCTTATTCATCATTGAAACTTTCTCCCCACCTCCCATAATTAGAAAGAATGTTTTATACACAGTAGGTGCTGAATTAATAAAAGAATGAGTTGTCACTAGTATCGTTTGTGGTATAATGTGTGGTTTTCTTTTACTGGGAAGGCAGTGGAAAGAAGTTACTGTGATCATCACAGATGATTAGCTTTTCATCGTGGCTTGGAGAGTTTGGAATCAGGTTGACGTATCTTCCGCTACTATTAGCAACCAGCCTCTGGAACCAAAACACTAAAATCTTAGAAAAGTGTAGAAGATTCCAGAGGCAAATTTTGACAACTGTCTGGTTTCTAATTCTACCTAAAGATTTTCAAGGCCATGAGTGCTGTCAGCTTGAATCAAATTTAATATTTATGTTTCTGAGAATCTGGCTTTTTGGACTGAAATCAATGTGGTGATGACAAACAATGAGGCTGACTAATGAGTAACAAAAACTGTTCATTATATGGACCTGTAATAAAACTCAGCTGTTGCCACGATGTGATTATATTTATGAGCATTACATTTAATTAAATATAACCTCTCTTTTAATAACATCCACCAACATCCTTAATCCTTTGATACCCCTGGGAGAATGGAAAGAGGCCATTGTTGCCTTCCTTTATTAGAGAAGGAAACTGAGATGGAGAAAAGACATTTGTTGGTTATTCAGCAAGTTACCAGCCAGATCGCAAATCCCTGTCTCTGCACTATGAATACCCTTAAGAAATACTTCAGATCAGAGCCTAATAATCTTTGATATTCATTTGAACTAAAGGGCATGTCCTTAGTTAAAAGCAAAACTAGCCAGAGAAGTCCTATCTGCCTAGGAAATTCACAATCAAAAGTTTACAGAAACATACTATTGGCATCCTAGTAACTTGCTCAGCTTGAACATATGCTATATCATCCTTTTTTAGAATCTTTAAAAAACTGATGCTGGAACTTTGGGTGCAGCTTAAAGTACAAACCTAGGACAACTAGGGGCAATGCTCCTATGATTGAATCTGAAGTTTAGTAGAGAATTTCAGTGGCTGAAATAAACTGTAGGCATCTTACTATCTTTTTTTTGAATTTGAAGTTTTCTTTAAGGGACCATAGATGGAAAGCTATTAAAAATTGAGCCATATTTTGCAGATTAATTTGGCTGGAGGTGTCGAAATGTCTTCATTTGCCATGACTAGGGTCCAGCACAAAGGAGACAGTCTTCAGGAGCTGATGCTGGCCTGAGCTAGTAGTATTTTATCATTAGGCAAACTCTATACAAATGTAGTTTGAGTTTCCATCTATGAATTTCATCCTATGTTCATCTTATTCTGAAACAAGTAGTTGTCACTGAGAAAAGCAAGCACAGTCTTGAGGATTAGAATAGGTTTAAATCCAGGTCAACTGCTTGCAATTTGACCTCAAGAAAATCATTCAACTCTGAATGGATTTTTCATCCAAAAAAATAAGAGGGAGAAAACTGTAGGTGAAGGGAAACTTATGAACAAAGACCTCCAGGTGAAGGTGACAGATGACTCTGGGCTTGATTAGAGCAGAGACAACCTTTTTTGTTTGTTTGTTTGTTTTTTGTTTTTTGTTTGTTTTGCTCTTGTTGCCCAGGCTGCAGTGCAATGGCACGATCTTGACTCACTGCAACCTCCGCCTCCCGGGTTCAAGCGATTCTCCTGCCTCAGCCTCCTGAATAGCTGGGATTACAGGCATGCGCCATCACGCCTTTTGTATTTTTAGGAGAGACAGGGTTTCTCCATGTTGATCAGGCTGGTCTTGAACTCCCGACCTCAGGTGATCTGCCCACCTCCGCCTCCCCAAGTACTGGAATTACAGGCATGAGCCACAGTGTCCAGCCCATATTTAAAAAAAAAAAAAAAAGAAAAGAAAGAGAGATGGCATGGA
The DNA here is from genome assembly GCF_028885625.2 of Pongo pygmaeus. NCBI lineage: Eukaryota > Metazoa > Chordata > Mammalia > Primates > Hominidae > Pongo > Pongo pygmaeus. The sequence continues at coordinate 53,599,416 of NC_085930.1, read as the reverse complement.
TAGAGTTAAATAAGTACAGCCAAAATAAGTACAGCCAAAATAAGGATGTGGATTCAACTCAATGGGCCTCAATGGCAACACCTCAAAGGGTGTGTAGAAGAGCAGCCAAGGGTGATGGTGAAATGCATCAAACAGCAGAGTGTCTAGAATCATGGAGGCCCCTACTGTCAGTTGAAGTAATTCGTATGTGAAGTGAGGAGGCCTGAAGTAGCATTGTGATGAAGCGACAGAGGGAAGAAAAATCATCAGGACTTGTTCTCTCTCTCTCTCTCTCTCTCTCTCTCTCTCTCTGTCTGCTTCTTTCTCCATATATCTATATGTATATACATCATATATATATATATTTAGAGTGATATGTGTCTATATCATATATAGATTCCTATATATTAATCAAAATAACTGCAAGATTTAAATCTGGCTTATGGCAAATATGACAATTTAATACACAAAGAAATAAGGCAGAAGAGGAGAGTGGGAAGAGTTTCTGAGATGTTGAAGTCAAGACTGGTAATGGCAAGTCATCCATGGGAAAACACCAACTGAGCTTTCGGTGATATGGACCTGGGGATGTAGACATATCCAGATTTTGAGATTAAGTATGATGGTGATAGCTGAAGCCTTTGGAACAGATGAGCTCCCCACAGTGAATAGAAAAAAGAAAGAGCATAATTCAGGATTTAAGATGGAATATTGGAAGACTAAATGTGGTAATGTATGTAAAGTACTTAACACAGTGGCTTGCATATAGTAAAAGATCAATAAATGGCAGTTTTTACTGTAATTAAGTACATCCAGCTTAAAAAGATAAGGCAAAGAAGGAGCTTGTAAAGGAGCGAGAGGCATGTATGGTGAACTACCGCAGCTCTTCTTTCAGACAGAAGAGTGTGGTCTCTAATGTAAGGGAGCCAGTTCTCTGTATGAGGATGCCTCAGGGCTCCCAAAGATCATCTTCCACAAAACTCCTTATCAGCTATAAAAGAAAACTAAATATTAACAGCTTTGTTGGTGAGTGGAGTTCCTAAGAGCTATATCAATGGTTCATTCAGGCATTAACTGGGAGTGATGTAAAATATGACCCATGGTCTTTTTATGTTTTTTTTTAAATCCAGAGTGTGTAAGAGTCTACCATTATTCTTCTCCTAGCCAGTTAAGGTCACCCTTAACTGGAAGCATAAAGTGTGGATCAAACTATTTTTGTTTAGGTTGAGTGTATAGACAATTAGCATCAACTAGAAAAGAGACCTCCCCTTTATGATTATCCCTCCAGTTTTACGGCCACTTGACCTCAAATCCATGTATCTTGTCAGCTCTCTGATCAAGCAGCCCTCACATGAGGCCCTTTGAATGTTATAGTACCCATGGAAACTTGTATAGGTAGATACTACTAGAAAAGCAGTCATTCATTTATTAACATACATCAGGCACCTCCTGTGATCCAGAGCAGTATCACCCACACTCAAAAAAGAACAAGCACAGGAAAGGGTGGTCAATGAATAAAGGAGTAGAGAAAAAATAATTAGTGAGGGCTAAAGAGACACAGGCTGTTGATAAAATGCCACAAAGCATTTAACTCTTCATCTGTCTTCGTAAGCTTTCTCCATTTTATAGCAGAGAAGACAATTAGACACGTAGGCTACTCAATCGTAATTTGTGAATTCTAGGAGAAATTAATGATTCTTTAAAAAGAAGAGTTTTTTCACTTTTCCTACATCAATCCAGCATGAGCACAAATGTATCTCTGTTAAGGCTAGGGGGAGAAAGGGGGAGGGAGAATATGAATACTGCCAGAACAAGCTCAACAGACAGGAACAGAAAAGAATTTTACTGGCAGAAATTAGAAATTGTTCTTTCTCACTCCACCAACACATAAGTAATAAACGCAGAACTACCTTCTGCTGCCTTTATAAGCTGTGTTTCAAAATGATGCCTCAAGGGATAGAAGTAGAATCTACCATGCAATAAAACTAAGCCACCCTACTCAGAACACCTGAACCTATTACAAAAATTTCCTTTTTTTTTTTTTGTTTTGTTCATGATGTCTTTGATATAGACCCAAAGTTAGCTCATAAATGAAGTTAAAACCTTTTGGCCATGGGCCTTTGTAAACCCTCCAGAACTGAAAAGTCTATGATGCAGTCTATAGAATTAATAAAAACCATTACACACATGATTTAAAATGAGTGTTTTATGCATGAGACATGTAATGTTTCAGAGTGTACCAGACATGTAATAGAATGTTTAAAAAGAGTCAGGCTTGATGGCTTATGCCTGTAACCCCAGCACTTTGTGAAGCTGAGGCAGAAGGAAGGGTCACTTGAGCCTAGAGTTCAACCCCAGCATGGGCAACATAGTGAGACCTTGTGTCTACTAAAAATAAAAATAAATTAATTGGGCATGGTGTCATGTGTTTGTGCTCCCAGCTACTTGGGAGACTGAGGTGGGGGGATCACTTGAGTATGGGAAGTTGAGCCTGCATTGAGCCAGAATCTCACTACTGCACTCCAGCCTGGGTGACAGAATGAGGCCCTGTCTCAAAAAAACAGTAGGGGAGATTCTGTCTCTTTTTGACTGAGAACCCTAAGATAATGAATGGCAACCCATCCCCTATTCAAAAGTGAGGTGAAGCTCCTCAGAGCAGGGCTTACAGCTTTATGACCATTAGTTATTCACTCATCCCCTGCCTATAAAAATAAGGTTGAACATGCTGAGAAAGTTTTTGTCAATTAAAAAAAAAAAAGTTTTATTATAGAATGAATTGTGGAACCATGGTGTCATTTTCCTTCTCCATTGTGCTCACTTTGCCCCAACATGGAGCCCCCCATAGTACCCCAAGCCCAGTGACAGGAGTGTCAAGGACAGCATCAGAGAATTCAGTATGTGTCTCCAGGTCAATCATGAGAAATCTAAAGTGTTAAAGCCTGCCTGAAGTAACCTGAGCTAGCAAGACAGAGCACTGTCTTGTTGGTAGGTAACTAGGTCACTGCTAACAACAGGGCTAAGGTGCTTGTGTGCCATGGATCAGTTGTGAGAAACACAGAAGAAAGGCTGCTGGCCTGGAACTGGTTAGGAGAGTGCCCAAGAGGATTTTCAGAGGGGGATAAGACAATCTTCAGCAGAAAGAGGCTCAGAAGTATCAATGGGTACAGAAGTTGCAGCCAGGGGAGGAGGGAACAGTTGAGTGACCCCCCAGGAGATTGTTTGAGGAGGTCACAACGGTACCACTAGATGCTTTGCTTGCATCTCTGCCATAGCTAGAGGAAATTAAGACCACTAAAGTGGTGCTAGTCAGACTTTTGCTATCCCACACCTCTGCTGCCTTCCTGTACTTCAATATTAAAGGAGCCAGAGAGAACCTAGTGAGTGGGGTAGAAGGCAAGGAAACAACCCACACGCTCCCATCCACACCCAATTGCACAGCAAGCTTCCAGTTGAAGCAGGTCCAAATTGGGGAAAAGGAAAAGATGTAATTTTGAATGAATTTCAAAATTTTTACTATTACAGTGGTCTAGATATATTAATTATTGAACTAAGGTGTTTTAGGAAATCAAGTGACCAGAGGAGACAGATTTTGTTGTCTAATTGTAAGCATATAAGATATGAGCTCTACCCAAGATTTCATCTGAGAGCAGAGGAAGATGTAACAGCAGAGAGTACAGGCAGTAAAGGGAAAGCACAAAGCTGTTTCCTGATTGCACCCCACTTTGTGCTATCTGTCCATAGGTCCTGCTGAAAGGAGCCAATTTGTCCCTTGGGATGCCACCTCATTCCCAGCTCCTGGCCATAGTTCATTAGACCAGGGAAGGCTATCTGACCAAAGTCAGCCAAACAATAGCCCAGCCAGTGACCTGTGACATAGCCTTGAGAAAAAGATAAAATAAATCATTTTCCTTGGTATGACAGTATGAGAAAAACAAATAAACAAACAAGAGAATTAGTGTACTTCGCCATGAGAGTTGACGCAAAAATATCATTCATTCATTCATCCAACAAATACTTACGGAGTACAGTACTATATTATAACAAAGAATTAAAAATATAAAGTCCCTGTCTTCAAGGAACTAACATTCTAGTGGGAAAGAGGACAAAAAACAATGAAACAAATAAATAAATGAAAGAACGACAGATGATTATTATTGCCATGAATGAAGTAAATAAAGTATTTGGATAAGGAATAGCAAGGGGGAGGGACACTCTATATAAGGCAGTTTGGGAAGGGCTATCTGAGATGTGATATTTAAACTGAGATCTGAAGAATGATAGAGATTCAGATTTGTGTATAGTTGGGGAAAGAATGTTCCAAATATAAGGAGAAGCAATTGCAAAGACCCCAAGGAAGGAAATTCTCAGCAGATTCCCAGAACTGACAGACAGCCAGGGCAACTGGAGCAGAGTGAGCAAGAGGGAAAGATGAGATCAGAGAAGGAGACAGAAGCCAGATCATGCTGCGATTGGGAAGCCATGGTGAGCACAATGCAAAGCAACGACACAGAATTGAGGCCAGTGTGGACTGTGTGAAATGTACCTTTAGAAAAGAGTAGAGACTGAGCCGTAACTGAACTATCTACTAAAGCTGACAAGAATCGAGTGTTTTCAAACCTGTCGATGTTCTATATCAGAGATCAACAAACTTTTTCTAAAAATGGCTAGATAGTAAATATCTGATGTTTTGTAGGCCTTATAGCCTCAGTCACAACTACTCGACTCTGCTGTTATAGTATGAAAATATCCATAGACAACGTGTAAATGAATTAGTATGTCTGTGTATCAAAAAAAAAAAACTTTTATTTTTGGACACTGAAATTTGAATTTGATATAATTTTCATAAGTCAAGAAATAGTATTTTGAGAGTCTCTGAGCCTATTCTGGCTTGGGAGGCTGCCTGATTTTTAAAAAATTAATAAATAAAGTAAGAAATAGCTTTTTATTTTTAATCCATTTATAAATGTAAAACAAAAAAACATTCTTAGCATCCTTCTGGCCATAAAAAATAAATAATGAACAGGATTGGCCCACAAGGTATAGCTTTCTAACCACTGTTCCACATGCTTTTATTTCTAAATAACTCATTTAATAGTTTCAACAACCCCATGAGACAGAAGCTATTAATATACTCACTTCCCAGAAGAAGAAACTGAGGCAAAATATCTCACAGCTAGAAATTGGCAGAACCAAGA